>NC_083760.1:31604148-31810884 GCF_963514075.1 Conger conger | reverse complement strand
ACTTCGATGACGCTATACGTGACATTTGACAGAATTGTTATGATGAGCCTTTTAATAGGCAATACATGAACAATTAGATGAAAGATTTTACAGATATACTCCAGTTTGATCATTATGAGATGGTTACTAGGTTCCTAATAGTCTAGTAATGTTAATATTAACCAGTCTCGTATAATGCCAGTCATTGAGGTTAACAGCAGATTTGTTTTCAACCATTAATGTATATTTCAGGTGTTCCCTGCAGAAGTGCTGTTATATATTACAATGTAGGAGCCCGGTGTCCAAATCAAGCAGTGTGTCGTGTGTTTGCAGGCAGCAACTACAGTGAGAAATGTGACGTGTTCAGCTGGGGGATCATACTTTGGGAGGTTATCACCCGTAAGAAGCCCTTTGATGAGATCGGTGGCCCCGCCTTCCGCATCATTGTGGGCAAGTTCACAATGGTGAGATTCAGGTGTTTAATTATTTGGCATTTTTATATTTGTAGGCACCAACATTGCAGATCTTTGAAAGCTCAAACATTGAAGTCTTCAAAGCTCAACTTCTTGGGTCAGATTCAAATTCAGGAATCAAATTCAAAAGCCCTGGAATGAACCCCAGGAATGGGTGGAGAGCTTTCATGTGCTGCAAATGATTCTCAAGTAATCTCACTCAGGTACAAGGCCTCCCTTGATCAAGAATCTCCCAAACCCATTGAGAGTCTGATGACACGTTGTTGGTCAAAAGACCCATCGCAGCGCCCTGCCATGGAGGAGATTGTGAAGATCATGATCCACCTAATGAAGGTAGCATCACTGAATCAAGCGGTATAAATTGATAAGCTTTGAAATATGGATTCTGTTTGTCATGTATCTGGTGGGAAAATTTAAGCACAGATAGTTTGGCAGTTGTTGGAGGGGTAACTGTTTTTCCTTTTGTTCAAGTACTTTCAGGATCTGATGAACCCCTACAGTACCCATACCAGTATTCAGATGAGGGACAGTGTAATTCAGCCACCAGCACAGGTATGTATGAGGAATCTTCAGTTAAACATTGTACATATTTCAGCTTTCTTTTTCATCATTAATATATTTGTCAATTGTTTCGGAACATCCTCTTTAATCCCTGAAGGTATCGCCCCATTTCTTGACACAAGCTTGAAACTGACATACCCGAAATAGAATGGTTACTATTCTTTAACCGTTTTGACTACAGGCATAATCCTGGTGTTCTTCTAAAAGGTAACCCTTTGGAGCTTGTTTTCTAAGAGGCAGAATTACTCTGCATATTACTGAAGCATTGTTACAGAGGCCCAAACACAGTGAAAGAGGGAAGCTTTTATTCTCACCTGAACGTTTTTTCTGTTTTTGAATGGATACAGATAATTGTGGCTCTGGCTGATGTGGTTAGAAACACAATGGAGCCACAGCCACAACACTAGCCAAATCCTGTTTTAAATCTGATGACAAATTTCACCAAAAATGTTTTTCGAAGCTATGTCTAGGTAGTTTTACAAAAAAAAAAGGAGACTCATGGAAACTAAATTGTAAACTACATTTTGCTGACTAACGATACACAAAAAAGTGTTCACACTTCCCCCTTTGCCTGTCACCTCACCCTATCTCTCAGGCTCAACTTCCCCTCTCCTTGCACTCTCATCAGACAGCATCAGGTCGAGAAGATCATAAAAATAAGTGCAATAATAACAGACAATAATATCATGCTACTAACATATTCATTCATTCATACTATACGTCCATTGATTGAAGTTTTTGTCAAATTCCAGCCCCCATCGAAAAAGTCAAACACTTTCCGCAATTTCACATGCGATTTATTATTCAGAGCAGGCTCACTCAGCAAGCTTACTGAATAATACTCAAATATTTTGAGAATGTATTAGATTGCTCTATGTAAAATGGGTTCACATCACTGAAAATGCCCTCTTTTGTGGAGTCAATGGTGTTTACACTGTCTTCCTCAGAAACATTCACTCAGACGAGACAGTCCTTAGCAAGTCCTTTATTTAGACATAGGCACCGCAAAATAATTTGTATGTGGTAAAACGTCAACCTTTTTGGCATACAATCTCAAGGAACTGTTGTTGCCAAATCGTAATAGTCTCCGTTTGCGTATTGAAATTGCTACAATGTTGTTACCCAGGCAGAAAGAATGTTGTGTGTTTATGCACATTGGACAGTAGCTAAAATGGTTTTCAGTTGTCACTTCAGTAACATGCACATAGTCAGTTCTTTACTTGACAGAAGCGTTATACTGTAGTTGATTACGCATGGATGGTGAGAACGCCTATACTCAGCATTACGGTTACTGGTTAGAGAAGCTTGTATGTGAGCTCACGGTGCTCCAGAACACCTATATAAAATCTAGATAATACATTATTTACATTTGTACATTTGTTGAACTATGCAACAGCGAAACGGACAACCGTCATAATAAGTAAACAATGTATATTCTATCTAGAAACTATTATGCATTTGGTTCGCTGCCTTGCCATGAAAAGGACACTGACATTAACATATTTATTGTAGTGTGGATTTCCAAATTGCAGAGAAGGCAATTTCCCCCCACACTTGTTTTGCCACCCTCATGTTACAAAATAAGGTTCTGCTGTCGCTAAAACAATGGTGTGAGTTTTAACACTTTCAAACGGTTTATCCTGTTACCATTGTGATTGAAAATTTCACCGTGAAAAAAGGAATGAATACAAAAAAACCTGCCCCAGCCCAGCCCAGAGCTGGTGAGACTTGAGGGGTTAAGAACGACTGGAAGTGACAAGAGGGACCATTATAGTTACTGTGTTCTGTATTTAAAGTACTACATATCTGCCATGTTCATGTCTGTTGCTCTACTTCGTTAGTTTTAACTTTCCTATTTTATCGAACCACTACCAAACATTTTGCAGAGAGCTCCATGTAATGGGTTCCCTTTCACAGGTTCCTACTTGGACTACACCTGCAACAGCAACAAAAGTGATGGAAACCTGGACCAGGGGAGAAATGACACCATCAAGACCATTGAGACTAAGTTTGCACCTCACTTCAAACCGAAGGTACAACCACTTATGTAGCTTCTATTTCCAAGGCCACATGTCCGGCCGTGAAAGTGATACTCTTGACATAGGTCAACCAGCTGAAATCTTTTAATTATTAAAAGAGACCTGCAATTCATCTCAGTCTGGCAAAAGTTTTTTCTTTGTTTCAATGGCACTTAAAGGCAATCTAAGGCTAAGTGCTAAAAAATTTTTTACTAAATGCAGCGGATAATAGATAAGTTGGAAAAGAAAAGGACAAAAATGTATAGTAAAAAAAATGAGCAGCAAGAGTTTGATGACTTCCCCCTGACCCCATTATGGATAAAGGTTCACTGTGCTGGCAATCACTGATCTACAGGAATCAATCATCATTGCTCTCCATAGAGAAATATGTGAAAGCCCAGAAATTAGCAATATGCCATAGACTGGGCTGCGACTTGTGCATTAGACCTGGGTTGAGCAGGCGGGTGGCAAAAGGGTGAAATGCGGACCTGTCTGACGGGAAAATTGCATGAAGCTGAACCAGAATGGAAACGGAGCTGCTCACTCTTGACTGACACTCCCCGAGCAGCGGCTCTCCTCCCACTTCGGTGCATGTCAATTCCCAAATTCCCAAATGGCATCTGGATCGTCCAGAAAATTCTAAAGTAACAGCTTGCCAGCTCGCGACATGCCAGACGCGACCGGAAAATAGGGCCCAATGAGTCGATTCCCGTTTTAATAATGGAGGCTCTTCCATTGCAGCTTCCGAGCATTATTCTGTCATTTGCAGGGGGAAACAGTGCGTGCAGGCCTCCCTTTGTCCAGAGGGAGTAGTGTGGAGAGCCTGTCGGCACGGACGCTGGTCCTGGCCCCTTGTGAGGGCAAGCGGATGAGTGCTGATCTGTCGGAGCTGGAGTACCGGGGCACCTTAGGACCCGCAGGTAACACTAGGGCAACCTTTGAATGCACACACACCAACACAACAGGGATGGTTAGGTCATGTCTAATGACCCACAGGTAACACTAGGGCAACCTTAGAATGCACATGCACCAACACAACAGGGATGGTTAGGTCATGTCTAATGACCTGCAGGTAACAATAGGGCAACCTTATATATGGAGGAGTAGGGCATCTTTACGACCCATAGGTACAGTAACACTTTCAGGAGGATTAGAGCATCTTTACAGATAACACTATGGAGAGGATTAGGGCATTTATACAACCTACAGATATCACTACAGAGGATTATGGCATTTTAACAACTCACAAGTACCACTTCTGGGAGGATTAGGGTATCTTCAGGACAGGCAAATAACACCATAGAGAGCATTAGGGCATTTACACAAGAGAGGATTAGGACATCTTTAGGACCCACATGTAACAGTATAGACAGGATTAGGGAATCTTTAGGACCCACAGATAACACTACAGAGAGAATTAGGGCATCTTTACAACTCACAAGTAACACTACAGAGAGAATTAGGGCATCTTTTGGACCCACAAGTAACACTAGAGAGGTTTAGAGCGTCTTTCGGATTCACAGTCAGCTCAACATTTTCCTTCCTTTCACTGTGGTCAATCTTTAATGTTATAAAGTTCAAATTAGATGGAGAACTGAGAGAACATCTAAGGTTTACATTACTGTGACCACAACTGCTCTGCTCGACCGCCAACACAGTTGTGCCTGCTGTACGGGGCTGACACGATTAGATTACGTTCAGCTTGCCCGCGCATTTCCGGCAGTTCCGTCCTCATGCTGTAGTACGAGAGGAGCGCCCTCCTGTGGACATCCTTATAAGCCACCTCTGCGTCCTGCTTTAATTGAACGTACTGTAGCCGCCTTTAGCCCACTACAGACTGCATGTGTGTTTTCCACAGCACGACCCCCAAACAAACAGGGGCATCGTAAAACCGCCTCGTTTGGCACCATACCTGAGGTCCCCAAGTTCCTGTTCACAGGTACCAGTGCTGGCAGGCGGTATCGGTGCTGGAGGGTGGTATCCATGCTGTTTGCTGGCTGCTCTGCTTCTGCTAAGTTCTGGCATGCAACTCTCCTGTCTGATGCTCGAGGTCTCCAACATTTGGCACTCCTTAATGTAGAGAACATCCAGTAACCTCCTCAGTGTGTACCTGTAGTACTTAATGTCATGACACAGAGTAAGATGATGATGTCTTGATATTCCGTACTCCTTCCTCTAACAATGACATTTGGCTCTCTGAAGCCCCCCCCCCCCCCTACCGCAAACAAGCTATGTGACAGAATCTATTCATATAGTTGGAGTGGTCAGTATCAGTGCGAATACTGTGTGTCTGCTGGTCTCTGTATGTAAAGGTGTGTGGACTTCAGCTGGTGTTTCTGGGCATTTTTTGGTGTGCGTGTGTGTGCATGCGTGTGTGCATGTGGCTACATAATTGTTTTGGATTCAAATACTTTTCTGTGCTTGATCGGTCTTGCCTAGTGCAGTCGAGCCAAGAAAGAAGACCAGAAGGCTGGGTTTGCAACTTTTTAGGAGTATTCCATAGGTTTGAATACACCGGACAAGCCTTGTAATGCGTTCAGAATTACATGAATTCAGAACAATTACATATTTGACCCAGGTGTGGTGTGCTTGCTCGTGTGTGGGTTGCGTGTGTGGGTGCGCACGCGTGTGCGGGTGTGTGTGTGCGGCACATGTTGACATGCCTGTGAGTTTTGAGTTTTGACTGAAAACTCTGCAGCTGTCCCTCTGCCCCCCGTCCCTCTCCCCTCCAGCAGTGCCACTCTTACCCCTGTGCTCTCTCTTCCTCAGGGGGCTGTGAGAGGCGCAGATCTGTGCAGGATCTGCCAGGGCTCGGGGCCGAATCCAGTCAGGTACGGTATGCGCGCGCGTGTGTGTATGCATGTATGCATGCGGCTTCGTGTGTGTGTGTGGTGTGCACTCGTGTGGCGTGCGCTCGTGTGGCTTTCTGCTTGCGTGTTGTATGCATGTGCATGTATGTTTGTGTGTCTGTATATACATCAGCAGTTCACCCAAATCGGAGCTGCTTCCTCCTTTCATTTCTGCTTGTTGGCATGTAGCGCCATTTGTAACAAATGGCAGCACGTGGTCACTTGGTCTGCTTCCATAAATAGGTTTGAATGAGCATTAAGAGGATACCGATTCTGAATCTCTGTATAACATGCAGTAAGTTCTTTGACAGAAATATATTGCGTAAAGGTATGTTATTTTTTCTCTATAGACCCTTGGAGGCACCTGTGTGAGACAGTTTTAAGCTCAGTTAAATTTTCTTTGTCTCTATCATTGATAAACAAATTCTATTTCGTCATCAAAACTGAACACGTGTCTGCTTTCCATGGCACCCCCAATGAAGTTGTGCTGCTGTTTTGGTTGTGGTTGCTTTGGCTGAGATGTGGTCTGCTCCCCACACCCATGTGCTTTACAGCATTCCTGAGGGTGTGTGTCACCCAGCTGTCTTTACAGGGTTGTCACCCCCCTGTTGTCCTCAGAGTGACACAAGCGTCTCGGCATGTGCATGACAAATGGGGTCATGGCAAGTTCGGCAAGACACAAAGGAAGTAGAACCTTTGCTACAATTTGTGGAAATGGGTGTATTTGTCGGAATGGTGATATGCCAAACATTCCATGGCGAAATAACGAGCAGGTTCTTGAAAGAGCGTGTTTGCTTCCACGACTTGTTCATTGAATAGACAGGGATCAGACTAGGTTAGGAAAGGTTATAGTCCCAGTAAGGAAATGCATCACATTTGATAGAATGTGTATTACATACAAAGAAATATGTAGCATTTCATATTGGTTCCTATATGGCATATTGACATTAAATATTATAATAATATTTAAATAATTACATTTGACTGTTGAGATTTTGTGACATCAGATGCAGCTCCTGAGCTTCATCTGGGTACTTTAGCATTTTGCTCCTTTTTCACTGTTTTCTGAGAATACCAATAGCTTCTACTTAATAATAAATTATGTTGAATCTTATTCCAACCTTCAGTAGGAAAGACCGCAAATCTCCCATGGCCCCTGCAAAACCTATGAAATACAGATAAATATGAGTATTGCAAGTATTGGTGGCGGTCTCAAAAAAGCTACAGTACTTTTTGAAGTGTTCATAATTACTGAAGAACACAGCTGAGGCTTATTTTGAAATTGTAAACAGGGGTGCAATCTAGTCGCCTTTCAGAAAAATCTGCCATTTTGAAACCAATATATTGTATGTACGTGAATTGTGTAGCTCCAATGAAAGAAGTTTTGAGGATAATCGGGCAGGCCATGGTTTGGAGAGGGAGAAGGAAAACTGACCATTATGGGAGGATTTGGTTTTGGTCTTTGTGTAAGACCATGTTGCTTACACAAGCCAGTTTTTACCAGTCTATGATGATCTCTGTGGGCTGCCAATGAGAAGTGAACTTGAAGTGAATATGTTTGCAGTTACCACATGTCAGATCACGTTTAGAAGCGACACACGTTATTGAAATGATTTTTTCCCCCCCGCTTATACATTTTAAAAGAATGCATTCATATTTAACTTTTAGCTTAACCGACACTTTAAATATCTGTCTCCTTCATCACCCTCCATGAGTTTGGTTCCTTGGTTATACAGTGTAAGGCAGTCATCATCAAATTACGGTCCTTGAGGGCTGAGAGCTACTGGTTTTCCGCCCTCCATTTACCTTGGAGTCAGGTGAAGAGACTGTAGCACTAATTGTTCAGTTAATTACCCGGGAGTAAAGAAAACCAGGGCTGGATCTGGAGTGATTTGATGATCTCTGGTGTAATCCTCTTTTCTCTCTCAGGGAAGCAGAGGCAGCAGCAGGTCCTCCAGCCCGAGTTCCAGGATGATCGCTGCAGACAAGGCCGGCCGTGGCTACAGCTTCTCCCCAGACGACCCCACAGGTAGGGCCTGTAGCTCGCGAGAGGGAGAGGACTGCATTAGGTATTATTTTGTGGTAGAAAAAGCCAATCCGTCATTATGTTATGTTGTGTAAATTGATAGGAGAATTAAGTCCATGCGTGGATCCATTGTAGTCATACAGTATTCTCCAGAATTATTGGCTCAAGTAATCTGAGCAAAAAATGCTGAATAAGAGTCTTTTCTTATAAGCAAAGCAAGGACTCTGTCACCTCTGATTCATTTGGCAGACGCTCTTATCCAGAGCGACATACAGTCGATTAGACTAAGCAGGAGACAATCATCCCCTGGAGCAATGGGTTAAGGGCCTTGCTCAAGGGCCCAACGGCTGTGCGGGTCTTATTGTGGCTACACCGGGATTAGAACCACCGACCTTGCGTGTCCCAGTCCTTTACCTTAACCACTACACTACAAGCCGCCCCATGCAGAGATGGAACCCTCTCAGTATGTAGCCTAACGTTTTACAAGAAGTAGGTACATGTACTGCCTGTTGGAATGGAATGGCTCAGCCTATTACCGTATTGGGAGTGTTGGTTCTAGTCCTCTTGTGCCACTGTTGAACCTCTTGTTTGTCTGCCTCCAGATACCAGTGGTTCAGACAACTCTATTCCCATGGCTTACCTGACCCTTGACCACCAGCTGCAGGTAAGTGAGCTCTTGGCCCTCTCTGTCCCTCAAAATCAAGGCTTTAGGAAATAAGCTCATTGGTCCTCAATCCTCATCTTAGAGAGCGACATGGTCTGCTGGATTTTGTTGTTGCTTGGGATTTAATGGATCCATTAAAGAAGTTTATTGCACAGGTAACTCACCTCAGTCGGTTTCTTGGACTTGAATTGTTTGCTGATTTAATAAAAATGAGCTGACCCTCCAAGACCACTACTGAGGAAAAGTACTGCAGAGCACTGGGTCACAGCCCATCCTGATTTCTGTGGCAGAGTGACTTCATGCACAAGCATTACACCGGCCATTACCTAGAGTGTAGCCTGCTTCTGGGTACTGGGGATACACACAGCTGTGCTGGGCAGTGAATACAGGGGCAGCCTGTAGCGTAGTGGTTAAGGTACTGGTGCATGCAAGGTCGGTGGTTCTAATCCCAGTGTAGCCACAGTAAGATCCACTCAGCCGTTGGGCCCTTGAGCAAGGCCCTTAACCCTGCATTGCTCCAGGGGAGGATTGTCTCCTGCTTAGTCTAATCAACTGTACGTCGCTCTGGATAAGAGCGTCTGCCAAAATGCCAATATGTACATTCACCACCTTTTGGACTTCAGTGTTAATTGATTTTCTTGCATCCTCACAAAAATCCTACAGAACCGTAACAGTTTTTTTAAATCTATGATTGACATATTGCTTAGTATATAAGTATGTCTTTCCTCATGCATTTGTGTTCCTGAAGGTTTGTTTGGCTGTTGAATAGGGGTAAACTAAATCTATAGTGCTCCCAACGAACCAACTACCAAACTCGAGGTGGTGTTTCTCACTCACTTGAGCAACGTAGCTGTGATTTAGCTATAAGCTCGCCGTAACGTCACCTGTGTAAATCACTGGATTTTTTATTTAAGGCAATGCGATTTTAACTGATCTTTGTATTTCTTGTATTATATGGCATAAAATAAAAATAGCCAATATGTTATTGTGTTATTTGACGCACTTTTAAAAAGAACTGCCTATTGCTAAATCATGGATAGACATAAAATGACTTTTTAAAGTAATCAAAACAAACCAAATGCATGCAAACTTAACTTAAAAATAAAAAATAAAAAAAATAATATGAAAATACATTTCAGTAAATCTGCCGGAAGGTGAATGCATCGCAGCACAATATATCAACAGATTTACTTGACATGGATTATAGCTGCAAATGGATTATAGCTGTTTTGTATAAATCAGATTTTTTTCAGTTATGTCGGTCTCAAAGCTGTCTTTTCCGCTTGTGTAAAAGATTCTTCTCAGATTTATCTTAATTAAACGCTCAAAAGTGTTTTTTGTTATTTTGTTGCTATGGGGACCATGAACTTGTGCAGTAATTGCGTTCACACTTCGCCTTTTTCTGGCAGACTTGCAAATGACTCCTCAAAATTGTTGATCTGTTTTATGCAGTTCTGTGTGTTTTTAAACAATACATTTAATTTTCTCAGCCCATCATCACAATTTCTACTTGAAAATGCCTTTTTTATATTAGTTTTTGTAATCACAAACAATGTAATGTAATGAGGTATTAATGTCTAATTAATGGTATCAGAGGTATAATTGTAATGTCATTCATGTAATAATGTTTTGTAATGTAATTATAATGTATGGAATGTTTGACAAACTATTTTTTAGCCCCTAGCTCCCTGTCCCAACTCCAAAGAGTCCATGGCTGTGTTTGAACAGCACTGCAAAATGGCACAGGAGTACCTGAAAGTACAGACTGAAATCGCCTTGCTCTTCCAGAGAAAGTAAGTGAGGAAACAAGCCTCCAAAGGCTCTGCTCTTTCCTCTCCTTATTGTAAGTGTTCTGGGAAGAAAATATATTTTTCTTGGAAGCATTTTAATATCCGTCTGTGTCCCCTGGTGAAAGGAAGGAGGGATAATGACGGTAATCAGGAGGGTGGATTCGTGAAATGCTTTTCAGACAAATCAAGCCCCTGTCTTCTGTTTTTTTTCGCCCTCAATCTGTGATACTTTCTCTGTTGTAATTGTCCCTCTCTCCCTCTCATTTTCTACAGACCGTCCCTCTCTCCTGATCTCCTCTCCTCTAGTCTTCCCTGTCTGTCCCTCTCCCTTTTGTTATATCCTTTCCCTTATCCCTCCTTCTTTCTATATTCTCCCCTTCTCCCTTCATCCTCTTCACCACCTGCGTCCATCATCTCCCTCTCTCTTTCCACTCCCCCTCCCACTTCAATCATGCTTTATTGGATGACTGTATATGACAGCATTTCCAAAGCATTACATTCAAATTAGACCAGTGAAATTGCAGTTAAATAAATGAATAACTTATGGGAGGTCAATTGGCAAGTTATATGTAACAATAATAATAATTATAATTATAATTATAATAATAAACAAATGATAATACCAATAAATTATCTGCATGACTTGTTGTTTCTCACCTTGTGACAGGAGGACACATCACCTCCCCCACTATGTATTTTAGGAGTTCTGTAATTCTGAAACTCAGGGAAGCTGGCTTCAGTTTTTGAATGTAATCTCCCTGTCTCTCATTCCTTCCCTCCCTCCCTCCTGCATCTGCAGGAAAGAGCTGATCGCAGAGTTGGACCGGGACGAGAAGGACCAGCAGAACACATCCCGCCTGGTTCAGGAGCACAAGAAACTGACGGAGGAGAACAAAAGCCTGTCCACCTGCTTCCACGAGTGCAAGAAACGGCTGGAGCTGATCCGCACCCAACAGCAGAAGAGACAGGGCACCTCCTGATGGAGATGGGGCACCTCCTCACAGTGGTGTGGGTGTGATAGGGCACCTCACAATCAGGCCAGGCCTGCAGACCTGCAAGCCATGCCCACGTCTGTTTATGAATCTCACAAAACTATGCCAGTAACTCCTGCCTATTTCCTTTTTTATTTTACACCACCCAGTCTCTTGACAGAAACTTATTTAGGTGCACTATTGGTCCTGTATTTTCGAGGTTTTATTGGGCACAGACATGGCAAATTGAGGATGGAATGGTTGGCAGCGGGGGGTGGGGTTTTGATTGCTATTGCTTGGGGCTGTAATGCACAAAAGACACACCTGTCAAAATTTGAGGGTTTTTTGGGTCCACCGCCCCATGTCTCCTTTTGCCTTCACTGTTCCCAAAAATCCTGTGCGACGTACCAGGTAAGTCTCTGTTTCTCTGAAAAGTTGGTGTAAGATGCTCTTTAATTCTATGGTATTTTTTAAAGAATTGTTAGGCCTTGGAAAATTCAAGAACCGCAACCTTTGTAGTGGCACCACTGACATCCATAAGTAGCCAGCTTTGTAATGTGGCCAAAACTACCAAATTTGTATTCAGGCTGCTTAACGTGTGATTAAGAGGGATGCATTTTTAAACTTGCCTTATGTGTGTATGTGTCCACTAGGAAGAAATGGACTGTAACTTGTATGCTAACCTGGCGAATAATCCCAGTTGAAGATGCAGTATTCATTATTCATTTCAATTCCATTACGTATTGGCATACCATTGAAATCGTAAAGTTGTTCAGGTCAATTGCTTAAGACCCCTCTGGTTACCTTTTTTGCTTTCTTATTTCTTGTTTATCTTTTTCCATTATTCCATTCATATTGTTGTATTTATTTGGTATTTTTAATTGCATTTATATTACGTGACTCTGTATGCACAGTTGTAATATGAGTGTTGACTCATATGGGAAGCTGAAATGGAAAATGCTGTTGATATTTCCTGCCGTTCTTTGCATTTGGTTTTCTTTTTACACACTGTTCGCAGTATTGGGCCATTCATTTATTGTATTCACTTTGATGCTGTAGTACAAAAAACTTTAGGTTGTTATGTAATAATATTTGAAAATATCACTCCAGAACATGATGTTTGCTAATATTTTGGTTGTCGCCGGTACTGTAATATTCTAGGTATTATTATTATTATTATTATTATTATTATTATTATTATTATTGGGCGAATAGCCACAGGTGCATAGGCATCCTGTTTGTCCTGATTTTATTTTTATGTTTGGACATAAAGGGATATAATATCATCAAACATTGACAAAAGTTCACCAAGTCCGGAAATGACCTCTATTGCTCAAAAATGGGAATGTTTTATTCTTTTACACTAATACGATTGCTCACTTACTTTTTTAAAATAAATATAATATTTCATATGGATGAATATACTGAGTTGTCTTCTGTAATGTTTATAAGATTGGGAAATGTATTGGGGGGGACCTTTGGCCATTCCTTTATCCAGTGTTTTTCAACATACTTAAGAAGATGCTTTGCTAGTGGACGGCTACCCGGTTAAACCCGCAAATTATCAACCAGTCTTTTCTGGAGCTCAAGATTATAATGACTATAACAAGAACAAAACAACCACATAACATTAAAAACCAATAACCATATTTCACCATAAACATCAAACACAAATGTCCTCCTTCCATTAAATTCACAACTGAGCTGTAGTTTTATATCATCTGATCATAACAGCCAGTTCCAACTGGCTTCATTGTGGCTATGACAGCTGAGCCCAGTTATTGCCTGTTTGCCCTCAATCAACAGAAAAACCTTTTGCCCCAAACACCTCCCCCTATTATTTTATTTTATGACATCTGCAATCTAGTCCAATGAGATTCTAAAGTGGGTATGATGTAACCAACTTTATTTCAGGTAGCAGCATGGCAGGATCACATGGCCAAGTGAAAGTCATTTGTTGCCAGTTTAGATGAAAATAACAATATGTTATTTAAATATGCATATTTTTTGTTTAGCTATATATTGGAAAAAGGCAGTTGGCAGCCATAATTGTCTCAGAGGTACTGTAGGTTGTGCAGCGAGGGGTACCTATCAGGTATCAGGGCAAATGTCAGAAAGGGGAAGAAATGTGATCTAAGTGACTTTGACTGTGGAATGATTGTTGGTACCAGACAGGGTGGTTTGAGTATCTCAGATACTGCTGACCTCTTGGGAATTTGGGAACAGTCTCTACAGTTCGCAGAGAATGGCGCAACAAACAAAAACCATCCAGTGAGCAGCAGTTCTGCGGGCACAAACGCATTGTTAAAGAGAGATCAGAGGAGAAGGGCCAGACTGACAGCAACGCAAATAACCACACAGTCGTATGCAGAAGAGCATCTCTGAACACGCAACACATAAAACCTCAAAGTGGATAGGCTACAGCAGCAGAAGACTTAATAAGTCTAAAAAAGAAGTATAATAAATACCTAATAAAGTAGTCACTGTTTATCTTTAGGGCAGGGAGGACATGCCTAAATCAAAAAATCATGAATCTTCTAAATGCAGGAACGAAGCAGGGAACACAATCCTGCATAGTATGCCTTTAACAAACACAAAGGAATCTATGGGTTTTGAGCATGGTGCCCCTTTTCAAGAAGTTGGTTTCAAATGGGTAGTTCTTCTAACCAGATGTTCAGCCCTTGGATTTCTTCTGTGCTTACTCTCTTAAAACTTGGTCAATCACATACATTGTGTGTGTCGGGAAAAAAGTACTGTGCCCTGTTGTGTTAAGTTTAATGAAGAGTCATACCCAAAGAGAATGCCAGTCACCCATGTCCCCATGCTAAGTATTTACGGTACTGTATAGACCTAGAGAAATAAAATTGGGTTTTCACCAGATACTCTTGAGAAAAGCCTTGTGTTGCAAGAACATTTAGAAAATAAAATATGTTTTTTTTGCAAGAGCTTCCTACTACATTCTGTCTCATTTGCTGATAGAATTTTCAGTTTTAAGAATGCAAAGCTAGCCACCTGTTTTGTCTCTAGGGAAAATGTAGTGTTGCTTTTTTTCCCGCACATACAACCCACACTTTAGCACTTGGCAATTAGTGGTCCAAGCTGCACTAGGTCCAGTTGGCGTATTGCATATGAGGAAATATACTTTTCAAAATTATCTGACACCTTTTCACATATTTTGTGTAAAGTGCTGCATGTGAACTACGTATTATGTGATATTATTTTGTCATATTATTTTC
This sequence comes from Conger conger, assembly GCF_963514075.1. NCBI lineage: Eukaryota > Metazoa > Chordata > Actinopteri > Anguilliformes > Congridae > Conger > Conger conger. The sequence goes on along the minus strand of NC_083760.1, from coordinate 31,796,317 downwards.
AGGTCCATGTGGCACAGAAAATGTGCCTATGCTTATTTTCTCACAATAAAAACATAGCATGAATTAATGCATATTACATTAATTCATATAAAATATACATATGCATATTTTTTCATTAAGTTGGTAGGTAGGTAGTTTCAGCTGAGGTTTACTGACTGGCAGTTTCAACTCAATCCCACAAGGTGATTAATGATCAAAGCATATGTGGGCCACTAGGTGGCGATCATGGAACATTTCATATGCTCCTGAAGTCAAAACAAAAACACAGCCACAGTTGGAAAAACTGCTCCCTGTGGGACATGTTTGCACATTGTGTATACCTGTGATATGGAAACTGCATATCACAGGTATATACCTGGTAAATTACTGAGCTTGACAATTTTGTCTCAGAACAGGTGTGGGTGCCCCAAACGTTTCCTCTTTTCAAATGTATGTTAAATGTAATATTTATCCATTTTGTTTGCATATAAAACATTCCTGGATCATCACATAAGTATTGGCCTGACTGTAATTTATTTATTTTTGTTGAACTCATTTTCCCAAGTTGATATCGCACCCTGCATTTATTTTTGCCTTGATGACGAATGCCAGCTTTTTTGTCTGTTGTCTGGAAATGACAGCTGAAAGTGAATTATTTTTGTCTGTGGTAGGTGATATCATTGGATCCGTATGTAAGACAGGAGTTGTCTTTGCTCACTGCAGTGTGTAGTGTCCTGGGCTTATTGTTGGACTCACTGTCAGCTGTGATCCTTTGCTATTTTGCTCTGAATGAGCTCAGACTGTTCTGGTCTGACGCAGTGATGACAGAAAGGATGACTTCAGCAGGCTTTGCCTAAGGGTTGTGTCTTCTTACTCACACTGTCTGTGTGTACTTGTGTGCATGCTCGCATGATTGCGTGTGCGTGTAGGCACAAGAGTGTGTCAAGAGTGTGACAATTTTTTATCAATTTTTGTTTTACCAGTGTGTGTCCATGTGATGTGTTCAGATCTTGTTGCCTTGCATGTTGCTTCAAAAAATGACGCATTTACAGAACATTATGAGGACAAATATTTTAATAGGTAAAATGCTGTTATTGATAAGTACAAGCCTTGCCTATTATGTGAGCCAAAGAAATATCTAAAATTTTCAACATTATTACTTTAATACTGTAGATGGAAGTATCTTTGCCAATGAGAAGTCTTTAACAACACATCATAGCTGATTCCCATCCAATCAAATACTTCAAATTAAATAACAATTTTTTTTAAACTTGAGTAGTGATGATATATCTATTGATCTTTGAGGAAGTCAAAGATTGATACAGTATTACAGGTTAATAGCGGTGGTGTCTATTAAAAGTTTCACAATTTGGATTTCTGTTTTGTGAAACAATTCAAGATTGTTGTAATGATTGAAAATTGGGTACTAATTTGGAACATCAAAACATGTTAAAGTCAACTGTTCAAATTCATTTTGAGAGAGAGAGACACTGCAGTACAAACAGAGATTACCCCAGTTTTGCTCTGACTACAGTTTTGATAATTTGTCATATTTAAAATAATTGCATAACTACTCTGCCACATCAGACATCACTTTCACTTTTGTTGAAGAAAATGATAAAGCACAATGAATTAAACTACTTGAACCTGGAATTCCGTAGTATAATTGAGTGGAGACCTTCCCACCTGTCTTCTGAACTTTTGACTTGTATGGTTGACATACCTGTCGAAATGACAAATTCCTCATAATATTATCTTCAGTGTGCTGACTTTCCCTATTTCTTCATTGCTGTAACATGATATCACAGACATACAATAGACATTGGTGACCCTTTCTGGGGGAAAAACAGTGGTGTCGAGTTTGTGACCAACTCTTGAACCCAGGTTCTTTACAGCTTCTTTCTTTCACTCAGGAAATTGTGAGGTCCAATTGATTACAACAAATATGTGTTAATTTCAAGGACCGAGAGGAACAAAGCTTACAAGAACAACCTTAAGGTAAATGAGTCTTAAAATAACATTAAAATGGCTACCTCACTCTTCAATGAGTAGATCAGGTGCATTGGCAGACAGAACACTGAACACTAGTCACTTGATTTTAGCTGTACAGGATGTATGCACTATGGAAAAAAGATAATTTTGTATAATATATACAGAAAGAGAAAACAATATTAGAACCTATGTAAGCACTTTCTCCCATATTCAAAAACGAAGTACAAGGGATTCACAAGTTTTTCATTCCAGGTAAGGATGGCTCGGCTGCAGAGTTGTAATTCATATAAAATGTACTGAGAAAGACATATAAGTTATGTGGATACTTGTAACCAAGCCAGACAGTAAATGTCAGAGAAATATATTACACAGTAGACAAACACATAACTGATGTGGATACCGGTAACCAAGCTAGACAGTAAATGGCAGATAAATATACTCAGCAGTAATTACCAGTGTGCAGTGCACTAGTGTAATGCAATCATAAGGGTGGTGAGCTTGTAAAGATGTTGCTGTGTCAACTTCCATTGGGGGCACTGCTGTTATACTTTGAATTTACATAGGTATCATAAACCTTTTCTAGAAGCAAGGTATTTATGTAGAATTCAATGCTTTAAGGGCTACATACTGCACCACAACAATGCCATAAGCCTAGGCCTACAGCACATATTAAATATTAATATGTATGGTATTCATGGGATATTACATTACATTATTGGCATTTGGCAGACACTCTTATCCAGAGCAACGTACAGTTGATTAGACTAAGCAGGAGACAATCCTACCCTGGAGCAATGCAGGGTTAAGGGCCTTGCTCAAGGGCCCAATGGCTGTGCGGATCTTATTGTGGCTACACCGGGATTAGGACCACCGACCTTTCAAGTCCCAGTCATTTACCTTAACCACTACGCCACAGGCCACCCATATATATATATATATATATAAATATTAAATATTAAAACCACAAATGGTATTCATGGGATGTGTCAGTAATGTCTTTATGGTCCTATTCATGTGCTTCATAGCCTTAGGTCCACGGGTATAAGCTAGCCCTAATATTTATGTCTGAATAATGACATGGGTTATGGCCTTTACTCAGGGCTTGTCATGATACTTTTTGAAGAGTAACAACTCACTTCACGAACAATATTGCCAACTAAACAGACTGTATAAACATTCAACTATGTAAGTGGACAATGGCTGTAAAAAATGCTTTGTAAATGTACACAATCCTCAATAAATATGCCAACCAAATAGCACATGGTATAATATAATTGGAAAGGCCAGCTTCAGTAGCATGAGGCTACTGAGACAAATGGCTTGTCCTTCCACATGCACACAAGAGGCTTGACGACAGCTAATAAATTAATACAATAATTCCAGCAGTGTTGTGCTGTATTCTCTTGCGACAGAGGGGTTCCTTTTGAAGTGATTCATTGTCAGTGTAAAATAAAAACTCAATGGCGGCAAAGGGTTTTGGCGAGACGGAATTATTAATATAAACCGTATGAGCCAAAAGCTCTAAATATGGTAAAAATTTAAATAAAAGAATTTCCCTAAAAATAATTTAAATACGGTATGTATTTAGCATACCCTGGTATGATAGCAACTAGCAAGATTAGGTGATTATCCCTTCTAGGAATGGAAACTGATCATTACAATACAAAATAGGAGTAAAAATGCTCACGGTGCCTTGCAGCTTAGCTAAAATAAAGTAGCATTTACTGCAGCTTGTTGTAGGTTAAGAGGAAATGTGTGTATGGCTGAAGGAAATGGGAAGGGCGAGGTTCTGGTGACCACAGCCAGTCAACTGGGTTGTGGCAGTTGCTGACAGTTAAAAACACAAATTGCTCCTACCCTGATGTGCATCTTCCCTGTAACAGGAGCTTTAAACAAAACCATTTTAATTTAATTAATTTCAATGTCAACAAATGTATGAGTTAATATTGAGTTCAAGAATAAATGGATATTTCAGCTGTCTACAGATGGTGCTGCAGTACAGTCTTGCATATGATCATTATGGACCACAAAGTAAAAAACCTTGGAAATGGAGCTACAAACTGCAGGAAGTGATGTAAAGATAAAACACAAATTTAATTCAAAATGATGGTTATGTCACAATAACATAGTCTCTCACCTTTGCATTGAACCAGTATAAACAGGAAGCCATTTCCCCTTTTAAACAGGCTTATGACACGTATGTCACTGATGGAGCATATGGCAATTGCAATACTATGCAAGGTGCCCATCAAGCTGTTTATTATTATGAGGTTGTAGATTGACTGTATGTGGGTGAAAGGTAATAAATGCCAAACGCTTTAAGGAACAGTAGGTGTCAAGAAAAGGGAAGTATGTTAGACTGACCAGCTAAGAATGACTCATAAAACTTTTTAATTCACTTTTGTTTCCAGTTTCAGGTTGAAGAAGTAAAATCAGTTTAAGGCATTATGCTGCTTTTTCTTCTTTTTTACAAGGTCTCATATTCATATGTTAATTTGTCTCAAATATTGAAATGGAGAACTAGATATAAAAAGTACTGTAATTACTACATGATGAAACAAAAATGTATAAAAAATACTCTTTAATAAAAGCTCTGAGTCTGCGCTTTGACCACATATGAATGGTTTGATTGCAAACACACAAAGTAAAATATTAAATCAAAAAAAGACATGGCAACCCCAAACCTTTGAACGGTACTGTATGTATTAATGTTTATGGACATTATTGGGAAAGACGCCCATTGAGCATTTTATTAGGAACACCCATACACCTACTTATTCATGCAATTATCTATCCAATCATGTGGCAGCAGTGCAATGCATAACATCATGCAGATATGGGTCAGGAGCTTCAGTTACTGTTCACATCAACCATCAGAATGGGGAGAAAATTAGATCTCAGTGATTTCAACTGTGGCATGATTGTTGGAGTCTGATGGCCTGGTTTGAGTATTTCTGTAACTACTGATCTTCTGGGATTTTCACACACAACAGTCTCTAGAGTTTACTCAGAATGGTGTGAAAAACAAAAAAACATCCAGTGAGTTGAATTTCTGCTGGCAGAAAGGCCTTGTTAATGAGAGAGGTGCAGTGCCAGATTAGTCAAAGCTGATAGGAAGGTGAGAGTAAAGCAAATAACCATGCAATACAACAGTGGCATGCAGAAAAGCATCTCAGAATGCACAACATGTCAAACCATGAGTTGGATGGGCTACAACAGCAGAAGACCACACTAACCTGCATTGTGTCAACAGTCGAGACTGGTGGCGGTGGGGTAATGGTGTGGGGAATGTTTTCTTGGCACCCTTTGTTGCTTGAATGCCACAGCCTATTTGAGTATTGTTCCTCACCATGGCCATCCTTTCATGGCCACAATGTACCCATTTTCTAATGGCTACTTCCAACATGATAATGCACCATGTCACAAAGGAAAAGTCATCTCAAACTAGTTTCATGAACATGACAATGAGTCAAATGTTCTTCAATTGCCTTCCTGCTCACTGGATCTGAATCCAATAGAATACCTTTGGGATGTGGTAGGACAGGAGATTTGCAGCATGAATGTGCAGCTGTTAAATCTGCAGAAATTGTGTGATGCATTCAACATGGAACAAAAGAATGTTTTGACATCTTGTGGAATCCATGCTATGAAGAATTGAGGCTATTTTGAGAGCAACGGGAGGCACTACCCAGTGTTAGTATAGTGTTCCTAATAAAGTGCTCAGTGAGCATATGTAGTAAGTATTAGTAGTAGTCCCAAGGAAATGTTTAGTTGGACATACCAAGAGCATGCCACTTATTTGATGCAGGTGGAAAACTATAACATACCTACAAAGTACAAGATACCCTTCCTGAAATGTGGAGGTAATATTTGCATACTTATTTTATAACTTAATTTTATAGTTGTTATGATCAAACTAGAAAGTACAACACATTCTTGAACTGTATTTTCTCACATTCATGATGTACTATTGTTTACGATGTTGCACTTCCCACGGTTGAATGCGGGAATTCATCTTTTGTGCATTCTTCGTTCTTACAAGTCCTTTTGGCAACTCTTCAGAACCCGCCGCCTCCTCTCCCGTACCTAGTGTGCCAAGAATCTGTGAATTCGGAGTTGAGTCTGTCAACAAACATTCGGCTGCTGTTGTTTGCCCTGTTTAATTCCGTGCATGTTACATGGGTGTGTCCACTGAGTCATGTCATCACTGGCCAGACCAAAACCCAAATTTCAGAGCATGCTGGGAACTTTTGGAAGCTCAAACTGAACACATGCCCACTCCCATGTGCCCGCATGAGCTTGTGTATTTCCAGTAACCAGACCAAGTGCCGGTTAGTATTTCCCCAAGTTCTGGATTGGAGGACAGGACGAGCACATTGGGGGCCTAGATTTCACTGCACGGGTGGAGAGCACTTGTAACACACCTTGATATACAAGTTATTGCATGCCTAGACAAAACCGTGTTATGTTTAATGAGAAAAAAAGCCACCCTTCTGCAGACTGTCCTCTGGCTTTGTCACTCTGCTGTTCCTTGAGAAGATTGAGGCCACCTCTCATTTTGGGCTCCAACTAATCCAGCTGCAATGCGTTCTTTCCTAGAATTTGAAGAAAATACCTTGCTGCAGGTATTACTTACACAATGCTTCAGTGATTCCCAACATCAAATACAAATATTTATGGATGTAATGGAAACAAAATATTTTATTGCTCATTTGTATTTGCCCGTTTTTGGGCGCGTGCAGGTTTTTGGGAGCGAGCATGTGTCCTTGTATCTGCGTATGTCTACGAATCTGTGTGTACATGTTTGTGTGTCTTCATCTATCTGTCATCTACGGTTACATGCTTGTTTGTGTGCCCATACACATTTGTGTATTTTTCTTTGTATGTATGTGTATGTATATGCATGTTTTTGTTAGTTTCTTTCTGAAATGATGTCTGTCTGAAAAGAAATGTGAGAAGGCGAGGCTGTGTCTGAGGAGGGCCAGGTTATGAATGGTGGTTGAAACCGTCCCCAAGGCACTGTCAACACCGGGATAATTGACGCGACTGAACCGTTTGGCGTTCTCCCACGCTGACGGTCATCGAAGCGGAGGAACGCACTCGCATCTGTGCACTCCTGCCCGGGCTTGTCTGCTTAGACATTCGGCAGACTATCTCTGCCGCAAATGGGATGAATGACTGTGGAGTGAGTCACCCCTGCACAGGTGCAGACTTTAACTCTCGGCGCTCGGCTCTCTGGTGATGACTCATGCACTGTAGGGAAAGCAGCGCTGTGATTACCTCGTTACTTCGTTACTTAAGAAAGGATCAATTGGATTTTGGGGCCAAAAATGACAGCTGGAGAGAAGATTGTTGCCCGACAGAGAGCCTTGCCCCATGCAAATAGAGGATCACTAGTGCTGGAAGCAGCCTTCCATACATGGACCTTTCATCCTGTAAGTGGTTGGAAACCAAGTCCACCCCTCACCCTCCCCGTGAAAAAATGCAGTCTGACTTCGTCATTCACCCTGGTTAGCCCCACAAAAAGGTCACAGGGTACAGGAAAGGCATTTTGGCCTGCTTCATTTTGTCTGGCTCTCATGCTGCTAACCAAATCTCCCTGGGGAGTCATCGCTACTCACATGCATGCTGCTTTCTAGACACAGTCTTGAACAAAAGACCTACTACCATAGCTGGCTGTGTTTTTAGAAGACGAAGATATACCAAAATTGTTTTTATTAAATGGTCAATTGATGTGAGTGAATATAAAGGACTCAAGAGATGGATCCCCCCCCCCCCCTTTGGACTATGCCAGTTTTCATGTCTGCGATTCTACAGATGTTATTAACATTTCTAAATGTTCTATTCTTCATCACTGCTTTTACCCAGAGAAGATATTGAAGGTGTTTTTTTACTATAACGGACTGATTAGATAGAAAACTATTTATGTCAAAATTAAGTATTAATTTCTATATTTTTAGCTTGTGTGATCCTGATGTAAACAGCTGCTGCACAGGTATACCTAATAAAGTGCTCAGTGAATGTAGTATGTAACATCTAAAGCACTAATGCAAATTAACTATGTTAAGCAAGAACCAGAATACAAATCCTGAATACATACCACAGATTACATGCATAACAAGCCCTAAAATGAAAATCCTAAAACCATAAAATATGCCATGACCTGAACTAGTACGAAAGGTAGTAGTGTTAGTTGGTGCAGCTAGGACAGTACTCAGTCTTTGGTCTGCATTTGAAGATGGAAAATAATTCTGCTGTCTTGCAAAAGTTATTTTACTTTTCATCTTTGCAGTGAGTTTTAGAGTCGTATAGTATATAGTGGAGTGTATCCATAATTGTGCATGTGCCAGATGGGACAATGCTGTTGATCAAGGTAACTTTATTTTCTTGTAACATGCATGTTAAATATGTAATTAAATTGACATATTTCCTTAGTGTAGCACACTGTTGAATGATATTTACTATTATTAACTCTTGCTATCACTGAATACAGATATCACCATTTTCAACACCAGGAGGAATGTTTTGCGTAGCCTTAATGCAATAAATATAGAGTACATATTTTACCAGTGTAAATGTTTATTATTATAATAATAATAATAATAATTATTATTATTATTATTATTATTAGTAGTAGTAGTAGTAGTAGTAGTAGTAGTAGTAGTAGTAGTAGTAGTCATAATAGTAGTAGCAGTAGTAAGAGTACTGTAGATAAATCAATCATTCATGGGCAAAGCAATAAGAAAAAATGAATAAGCAAAATGTTCAATTGCTTGATGTGTCTTAAGTGTGTGTGTGTGTGTGTGTGTGTGTGTGTGTGTGTGTGTGTGTGTGTGTGTGTGTGCGTGTGTGTGTGCGTGTGTATGTGTGTGTGTATGTGTAAAAGGATCAATGAACCAGACACTGTAGGGGTGAATGAGATTGCAGCTAAAACATGTTCTTGTTTGCTGATATCAGTGCAGATGCCAAGGCTCACTGTGTATAACTTGTCCTGTCATGTCCTGGTGAGAGAGCAGGATTACATTAGAGAATCATCTTGACCAGCAAAGATTTCTGGCCACTGCCAAAAGTTAATTGACTTGTAACAAAACTTCACAGAAGTAGGAAACAAGACATCCGGAATGACTAACAATTATCAATGTGAAATTTGCCAATTACTACAGCATGCGAGATAATCAAGAACCTTAATTTTATTTGTGTATTTATTTGTTTATTTATTTATAGTTATAGGAAGTATGTTTTATTAGTGATGTTTCATAGGTGGCTATATATCAAACAATAACTTTATGCACGTTGCCGAGGTTCACGAATTGGGTGGAACTGCGACCAGTGTGCAAAATAATCAGTGGTCAACATACCATAAAGATCTTGGAATTTGCGCAGATTATGCCAAGAATTGATTCTCGTGAAGTATTTTTGATTCCCGTTAATAAAAACTGACTGCCTCATTACTCATTGCGCGGGCACTTCTGCTCATAGAAAATTCTCCTACCCGCGATGTTGCTATAAAGATTGGTGGTAGCGCGCTGCGCGTACTCGTTATGGCGATTCGCTAACTCCTACTGCGGATATTTCTTTGAGTAAGTGCCGAATCGTTTGGGGGGCCAACGCAATCTACGTCGCGTATTGTTGTGAATGAGAGTTAGAATGACGTCAGTGCTCGAATGTCAACAATGTAGCGATTGAGAGTAGGCGTTCCATTAGACTAGTGTAGCAAACAGCAGAGACCAGCAGCATGCGGCATTGGACCGAAAGGAAACCTGAACAATTACAACAACAAAAATAATAATAATAATACCGACTTTCAGTGTTTGTTTTTTTTTAACGAAAAACATAATAGTGTATTGAGATCTTCCAGCATCATGGAGGCTATGAGGAACTCTGGAAGTCGCTTACCATGTGAAAAAAATCAAATTTGGTAATCACGGACAATAAGGCTGGATTGCACGGGAAAAGCGAAAGTTGAAAGGTAAACCCTACGTAAACTATTTTTCTGAAAATCCTTTGTTCAACAACGTTCATGCTAGCGCGTTTCGTCTTTCCATTGTTTTAAATAGCATTTGAAGCGAAATCTGGCTAGCCAAATGTATGACGGTTTATGCCGTTCAAAAGTAGCTGGTGCTTTGGGTGGGCTCTAAATCTCTAAATGCCAGAGATTGCGTCCGGTGATGAGACAAGACGTCGTGAAATGCATGCATGTAGCTCTGAATTTGCAGTGAGTGTTGTGAGTGCCGATTACCTATTATACTGGCCAACGCTGCTTTAGTCACGTTGAGAGAATTTACTGAATTGACTGAAAGACTGAAAATATTAGGATTCCACATCCTGTCGCGCGGCTAGTTCGGTGGCAGGGCGCTTGGGGTTTGTGTTTTGCTTGTTGTTGGATGCAGCGCGTTGAGAGGGGAGGAGGTGCAGACTGCGTAGGCTAGTACCGGGGGAGGGCAGGCATGGACTCTTGTTTTCGTTGAGAGAAAAGAAGCTGTCAGTTGCAGGCGGCCTTGACCGATCACTCGACCGTGGTTAAGGCAAAGCGCCCCCCACCCCCCGATCGCATTCCCGCCCTCGTCTTCACTGCAAGGGTTTTCTTCGGTGAACTTGGGAAGAAAATTAAATGTGTATCATTATATTAATCACATGAAATAAATAAAATCAATGAAAGTATATTGTGTTCGTGCTTTGAGATACGCTCGGGAATTTAAAATCATTGATGTATTTGTAACCTAGGCTATATATTAGCCACCATTGTTTCATAGCCGCCTTTGATCTTCGTTGCATGTTGGAAAAATAACAAAAACGTTTGTCAGATATGTACAGGCGCCACGTCTTGCTGATGTAAATTGATTGCATTAAATTCACTAACAGTCTAAATTTGATTAGAAAAATATTTGCTCGTAAAGGGCACCGTGTATCCTTGTTTTGAAATTGAGTGAGGTAGCCTATTCTACTAATACGTCTCTTTGGATGTGGCTACTGTTGGATTTTAAAGTGTAATTGTGTAAACTTGTAATGTTTACAGTAGTGTAGCTATAATTAAACGCATGCTTATAAGTTAAGTTGAATCAACGTATTTGGTGCTGTCGTGAAATCGAGATGTATATATGTTTAATGCTTGTTGTGGGCAGGCTATTATAAAATTGTCTGTGCATCAATTGTTCTGCAGCCGCTCTCAGTGCATGGTAGAAATAGAAATTTCATATGAACTCCTATGAATGAGTTTGCACCGTCCTTAACTCTTCTTAGCGTCTGTTTGTGTTGCATCTGCTAAGACACACTGTCATCTGATAAAATTCGCACACGAGCATCAGCCAGAGTCGCTTATAAAGCGATATGTTAGCGCATTTAATGTAAACAGTTTGGAATGTTGGCTAGTTTCATTGTTTCCATGCATTCAGAGACTCGGGCATTAAAGCTACCGGCTACTAAAGCCAATACAATTGATTGTAACGAAGACGGGGTTGAAATGCATAGCTTCATAGAGCCTCGCGGATGACCTAGCGTAATTATCTATTTTTAATTTACTGTTTCATGAATCGTATTTATTTGTTTTCTTCAAATGTAGGGGAGAAGCAGTTTGCGTGGGAATATCAATATAATCTCATATAATTAAAACATCCCTTTGTCTGTACCTGATAGTGTAACTGCATGTGTACGAACACACATAGCTGGATTGTGTCACTGAAAGTGAATGCTGTGGCTTAATTTTCAATCACTATTAAAAGCTGTGGTGGCGGCATCAGGGAGCATATCAAGCTGCCATGAGAGTTTGGAACAAGTAGCCTCTCCTGCACGCTATCCTATTTTAAAATGATAGTGACATGCTTCTAAAAATAAATAGTCACCGAATGCTCTTAGCCTGATTGGAAGAATAAGAAAACGAGGACAAAATCGGATACGAATAGGCTATTTGGGTTTGTGTTCACAGTGGGACATGCCTGAGTGAGCCAATGCTCACACAAATATATATATTTAAAATGTGCAAAACCAATTTTGGCTGCAGTGCCAAACCAAGAATACGTAATATGCTTACTATAGCTATCAGGAATATATAGATCAGTAAGCATGTTTTTTTTGTAGCCTGTTTTCCAAAGATCTATGTGGTTCAAGAATTTATTTTAATAATTTTTCAATGGCATTTCATCTAAGCTATGATAAGACACATTGGATATAGAAAATACTATGTGCTTTTGAATTACAGTTATTCCTGTATCGTAGTGGTTAAGGTACATGACTGGGACCAGCAAGGTCGTTGGTTTGAATTCCAGTGTAACCACAATAAGATCCGCCCAGCCTTTGGGCCCTTGAGCAAGGCCCTTTACCCTACATTGCTCCAGGGGAGGATTGTCTCCTGCTTTGTCTAATCAACTGTACGTCGCTCTGGATAAGAGCGTCTGCCAAATGCCATTAATTTAATGTAATGTATTGCAAATTAATTACAGTATCGTATGGTTAGAGAATGACAATAACAATGACAGAGACACTGACTTGTAGCGTACACATAGTGTAGGAATATCCGTTTTTTCAGTTTAATTTCACATTGCTTACAAATATCCCATGGACACTAATATAGTCTACATTCTAACAACATACAGTGCCCTCCATAATGTTTGGGAAAAAGCCCCATTATGTCTGTATTTGCCACAATTTTATATTTGGAATCACACAACTAACATAAAATTTGGTTTCACCATGTAGAAATGACAGCAGTTTTTTATACATAGTCCCTAAATTTCAGGGCATCATAATGTTTAGGACACATGGCTTCAGAGGTGTTTGTAATTGCTCAGGTATATTCAATTGCCTCCTTAATGCAGCACCTAGTCTCTGGATCACCTTTGGAAACTATTATTGCTGATGGTAGTAGCAAAATTAATTCTGAAGTGTAAAGACACGTTTTCTCCGCTCAAGTTCAAGTGAATGCTTGAAGACTCATTGGCTGGCAGTGCATTTGCCAGCAAGACAATGATCCCGAATATGCTGCTAAAGCAACAGTTTTCAAAGCTAAAAAGATGGTCAGTTCGTGAGTGGCCAAGTCAATCACCCGGTCTGAACGCAATTGAGCATGCCTTTCATATGTTGAAGAGAAAACTTTTTTGGACTAGCCCCCTAAACAAGCATGAGCTGCAATACAGGCCTGCCAGAGCATCACCAGAGACACCCAGCAACTGGTGATGTCCATGAATCGCAAAATACAAAATTATTATTAAAATCTGACAATGTGCAATGTAACCACATGTGATTTTTTGAAAAACATGCTTTTTTCATATCAATAAATAATTTCGCTCAGATGCAATGTTTGTCAAAATAATAATGGCCCAGAAAATATAAACAATTAATGTTGCTCCCCACACAATCACACATGTAAAGTCTATATAAGGAACTTTGTTCAATAATCAAAACAGTTTCAGTAATAGACTCTGCTGAATGAAAACATTCTTTGCTTTCTAAAGTTGAGGTCGGAAGGATGTTATGGAGGATCTTGCTTGGAGACACAAGACGATATTGTAGGTGACTTTCTTATGGTAGTGCTTTCTTTAATGATAATGACAATGCCTTTGATAAGGGCTTTTACTGACTTTCATAATCTTCCTTATGTTTTGACAAAATATTCCTGATGATGAAGCCTAGGTGAGAATTGCTGTTTAACAGAAAAAGTAGGTGAACATTGGCACTCATGTTTTTGACTCCTTATGTTTACAATTTCAAAATCAATCATTTAAACATGCTTGGTTACTTATCCTCTGTCAATAAAGCAATTTGCTTTCCAATACAATGTTCCTGTCTTATACACTTTATCTTGAAAGAGTGTACACAACTATTTCTGTCTTTGTCTATTGTATGAAATGGTGATGAACACTTGATGGGAATTGAAAGACTGGTTTTGCTGTGAGTGACAGTTTTGAAAAAGTAAGTCTTATAACATTATAAAATGAGTTCATCTATCTTTTTCAATTACTACTTTAATGAACATATGTAGCAGAATATTAATTCCTCTGAAAATCCAGTTGTTTTTTCCCCTTTAAAGCACTTTTAAAACAGTATTTTCCTATTGGTTATTACTGTTCTGAAACAGAAATAAATTCTCCATCCAGAAATAGCTTAACGTCATTATTTATAAGCAATCTGGTTTGTCCTATAGCAGCATAGGTAGCCGGTATGGATGTTGCCATTCATTTAAATGCTGCACTAAAGCTGATATTGGTGTTATAGCTAACTTGTGTTTTGTGTTTGTTGGTTTATGTTAGCGAGTTAACATAATGGTTCATTAACAGCACTCAAGCTGACAAACATTTGTCGTCTTATCATGCATATTGGAGTCCAGAATTATTAATAAAAATAGATTAAAAAAAACAATTAATATAATAAACAACATGGATAATATATCTATATATTATATGTTCAAATGCATGGGAAAACTATCAACTTTTATTTCAATATATTTACACTCATGTTTCAATGTTTCTCATTTAGTAATCTATTTTTTTCTGAAAACCACAGGTGCCAAAATTATTGCCACCCGTAACAATTATTGTAAATAAAATCAAACCATACAATTTTATTTTAATTAATTTAAGCTCAGTCTCAAGGAACAATATTGTGTCATTCCATCAATTCCTTTTTCACTTGAACCAGCAGCCATCATGCACCCAGCTGCCAGATGGCTGAAGCTAAGCAGGTGTGGGCTTGGTTAGTACAAACCTAAGTTTCTGCTGAAAGTGGTATTGGTGGGCCAGTAGGGGTGTGATCTTCCCTCTGGTCAAATTATCCCTAATGCCCCAGTGCAGTGATGGGGACACTGTGCTGTAGGAGACGCCAGCCTTCAAATGCAACGTTAAACCAAGGTCCTGACTCACTGTGGTCATTAAAGATCCCATGGCAGTCTTCACAAATAATATGTGGTCCCCCTGGCTAAATTCCCAACCCTGGCTTTTTCAACCTGCCTGCTAGTCATGCCCTGATTCAATTTGCAAAAACATTGTTCTCTTGCAGGTGCCTTCACAAGTTACATTAATATTATATGTACAGTAGTTGAAAGTAAAGCAACTGCCAATTTGTCAGATAAGACGGGCGCCTCTCATACCCTTTAAGTTGCTTGTGTTTTGTTCTTTTTGAAAATGTGATTTTGAAAATACCATCAATCCCTGAGCTGCTATTATGCATTGACTGGCATTTGTCGAGACTTGTGTGGAGAAATTCAGAGATGTAGA
Source organism: Conger conger (assembly GCF_963514075.1). Lineage (NCBI taxonomy): Eukaryota > Metazoa > Chordata > Actinopteri > Anguilliformes > Congridae > Conger > Conger conger. The sequence continues at coordinate 31,781,141 of NC_083760.1, read as the reverse complement.
CTTTAAACATACTCACATTTCCTGACTTGAGTTTCTTGAAAAGCACACCATTCAGGTTACCTCAGTCAAGAGCATCAGTTATAACAGACTAATTCAATGACATTCAATGATTAGTTATTCTTTCCTCTCAAATTAGATTTCCTCCAATGATTAAATAGGAATCGACCACAGCAAGAATACAGTTCACAGAATAATAAAATTAATCTCACCTGCGTATTGAAACAGGTTGTCATTTTTCATTTGTCAAATAGACAGGCCTGCTGTATATAACAAATGTCTAATATGCTGGCTGTTTGTCTGGTACTTCAATGGGATATGTACAGAAATATCCTTTATAGGAATGACCCTACATGCAAACCTCAGCAGTATCAAAACATGTTCTTGTTGCCCTAACACGTCAGCACAGAGGTATGCATGAGGCAGTGTGAGGCATGCGCTCTGAACAGGATTCTGAAATGGAAGAGAGAGTTTGAGAGTAGGACTTTGTCCCCTGTTCATTTACTCTGTGGTTTGTTCAGTTTTCCTCTGTCTGTGAACGAGAATGTCTCTGCCCGATATGATTAGAAAAATGAGGGGGTGTTCCTGGGTCTACGTCCATTCTGCCCACATTTTTGTAAAATGGTGTGGCATGCTCTTACCATTGAGAGTTGGTATGCAAAAATATAACATTGGAGATTCCAAAAGAAGGATAATTCCTATAATTGCAAACAAGTGACCACTTTTAGGTAATAGATAGTAAAGTTGCTGGAAAAATTTAAGAATGGAAGAGTCAGTAGCGCCCTGTTGGCTGGCATTGCCCCCCTCCCCCTAAGCTTTTACTGCACAGCAGAAGGAGTGTGTTGAACAGGGTGCGTCTACCATTTGGACATGGTGTCCCCTCTCTAAAGCCAGCCTGGCTTGGAGATGGTTCACCCACAGGGTTGTCAGGGAAACAGTGTGAATGTGCCACTGCAATGCTGTTGAGACATCTTATGCACAATTTGAGTGTCCCACGTTGTGGTAGAAGAGTATCCCATTAACCGGGAGCCCTCCTGTAGTACCCTTGAGCAAGGTACTTTGCCCGAAGCCAATGGTGCATTTGATCACAGGAAGTGCCACACACAAAACAATTCTGATTATGTCATCTGAATAAAGCTTGCCATAATATTTGTGATATACTGGCCTCAGAAGCCCAGTGCCACTTTTAGTGGAGCGGATGGGCACTTTCTTTTCCTCCTGAAATAAATCAATGAAATGGTGGACGGTAGTACTGATTAAGATGGACTAATTATCTAATTGTTTGTTCCAGTCTCAATGGTAGTTGATTCATCTAATGATTGAATCTTACTTAACCTTTAATGACATTAATGATCTAAATGAAATTCATCAAGGTCATCTTGCACTGGTACACACTGTGGCGAATGTTACAAGAGTATACAGGTTCCAAAGTGTCTCAGCTAGTAAACGATTGGGCCCTACAGTCTCAAAATCTCAAGGGTATGTGATTAGCCAAGTAAGACTAGGGTTCCTCATGTTACAGTTATACTGTGTAAGTGCCTTGTAATTGCTTACAATGTGCTTACATGTTTTGTCAAAGGGAGACAGTGACAACAGTCTGTTTATTGTGTGGAAAACTGTCAGCACCAATGCTTCCACTGCCAAAGATGTATATGGTGGAGCAGTACTGTTAGAGAATAATGTTGTTAATTTGTAATCCAATTAGAAAAAAATGAGGAAACGATTTAAAGCCAAGCCATGAAATATTTGCTTTAAAGTACCATTTCTGACAAATAATAACAATTTTGAAGTTATGTTCCCAAAAATATTTGGATTGGCAGTTTTATGCATTTAAAATCTCTAGTATCCATGTTTGCTTCAGAGCAGATATTCCCATCCTTGAAGGCATCAAATCAATGTTTTTAAAATAACATTTCAGATGGCTTCTTGTTTGTTTAGCTATTGATGGGTATTTCCGACAGGAATAAAGTAAGAATAAAATCTTTAAAACACGAGAAACAACCTCATACTGGGAAATCATAGTTGACCATTTATCATGATACATCCATAATTTTGCCTTACTTCTTAGACCAAGTTAAGATACTCCCATTCGATAAAGTGGTCTTCTGGCTCTTTAATGTGGCACGGACGTGTCAGTATGATCTGTGTGGCTGAAGCCCATGCACATAGCAGCCGCATATTTCAAAATGACTTGGTTGCCATGGGAACAAAATAGCACAAGGATAGCATAGCATAAAATCATTTGTTTGTGTTGGTGAAAGTAGTTGGTGACTTTTCTTCCTCCCAGAATGAACAAATCAAGAGAAAAAAACTTTTAAATGGCATACACGTAAAATTAATTTCCACATCATCAGTTTTATGATTGTCATGTTGTCTCTCACCATCCAAGAGTACACATTTCAGTCATTAGTTAACGTTACTGAAGCTGGCCTCCCTCCACATGATTTTGCAACTACATTCAGTGATCACTTTATTAGTTGACCTGTACACCAGCTTGTTAATGCAACTATTAATTCAGCCAATTATGTGGCTGCAACCAAATGCATAAAAGCATGCAGATGTGGTCAAGATATTCAGCTGTTTTTCAGACCAAATATGTGCTCACTGAGTGTACATTGCTCTGTTGAGTGTTGTTCGGCTGGGCTCCTTTGAAAAGGACTGGCACGATAAACTGTGGGAAATTAAAAATGCAGCACGGAAAATAGTAATAGAAGCAGTACATAGTGTCTAGTCTTCCAATAAACCTTGGACTTTGAGTGGAGCGAAAACTCCAGGGAGTTGTCTGTGCAGACACTGGCATTGAATATGACATTAATAGCTATAGCTCTCATCAGCCAGCTCCAGTCCACCTTAGCTAGGCTCCAGTTCTGCTGTGGAAGATAAGAGAGGCAGTTAAGTGCCACCTGTGCTTCTGTGAGGGGGGAAATCATCTAAAATGGTTAATCCTAAAGAGAATATGAATCCAAGAGAAGGTGTTTGGTTAGATGCAGACCGAAGGAGCACTGTTCCATTTTGTGTTTGGTTTGTCCTGCTAAATTCACTTCTTGGAGTTTTTAAATATTTATGGTATTTTCGCTGAATTCTTTTTTTACATTTAAAATCAAACTTTAGGATGTGTGACAGAAAATATTGCAGCAAACTATGAATAGTTTCTCAGAGATCATGCCCTATAAAGCACAAGAGAACTTTAACAGTGCTTCCTAACCGAGAATCTATGTTTAGATTTTATAACATAGAATCGATGTTTATGTTTTATCTATGAATCTTCAGGTTTAGAGGGCTGGTGTGGGTGACTGCAGGGTCTTTACTTACTTTTGTTGAGGATGGCTGATTCCCTATCTGCATCCATGGCGATCTTAGCCTGACGTATATTTGGACCATTTGGTTTGTGTTAAATTGAGCATTGGAGAAGTGCGTGAGAGTGTGTGTAGGCCACAAGGCTTGTCAGCATTTCATTGCTGAGGACTCATGTAGGTGGCTGGAGTCTAAATGCATCAACAGGAACCGTTCAATCGCTCACTCACCCACTGATGTTTGGTTCACTTGCTCACCCACTCACACTCTCCCAGACTGACCGCCTCTAACTCACTCAAAATTTTGACTGTATTCAATCAACATCTTTCCTTAACTTTGAATTGCAAGCATTAACTTTTCAATTTGGTGTCTTTTTCAATTTTAATTTGGTGTGATAGTCATAGTAATTACTGAGCTTGCCAGTCTCTTTGAGATTTTAAAATCTAACTTTTAATCATTAATGTATGTTAAGGATAAAAGGTCAACTTTAATGCACTTCCTGGTAATGTCAGTTCAGACTCACTTGAAAGCAAGAACGTAGGCAGTAAAACAGGCAATGGCTGAGATTTTAAAAACTACTGGTTTTAACCTACTGTACGGTATCTTAGTCATTTAGTTTGACTCTGTGTGTTTTTCATATTCTTAGCCCAGTTTATAGTGATATGTTTAAATGGAACAAGTAAAATGAGCAGCAAGCATTGAAGTCCTTGGAAGGAATAGAAAACAATTGGCAGATTCCTGGTAGAGAGAAGTGAGGGGTGAGATGAGATCATTGTTTTGAAATGAAAGGAAGAGGGGGGAACTCACATGAACTCAGGGCTTAGTTATTGTTGTCTGTATGCCAGCGCCATTCAGCCTGTATAAGCTGAACTCCCAGATTCCGTACAGTATCCCAGATGTATTGCAGGCAGTGGCCAAGGTTGCAGTCGTTCACGGACTCATTCATTTCCCATGCGGTTTGCATCGGAGCCATTTGCAGAAAACAAAACAATCCTAATGTGTACAGCAGCCAGTGTGCTTTTTATGCAAACTCTGTATTGAATACAGTTTGTCAGTTGCTCGAGGAATAAACAACAAGTTATGCATGCCATTTGTATGCAAGAAATATCCTGGAAATATCCTTGAAAAGGAGAGGGCGGATTAGTAAAACAAGGTCTAAAGTTTAAAAGGTGCCCGATTGCTTTTGTCAGCGTTATTTTTTTTTTTTAAGCTGCAGAATCTGTAGCATTAGTGTATTTAAGATTGTGAAGTAGAGGAATGTGGTGGGTGGGGGGGGAGCTGACACGGTTCAGGCTTTGCATCCTGTGAGACTTGTACAGGTGCTAGCTAAGTGGTAGGTGGTGGTGTTGGGGGGGGGGGGGTTCAAGGGTGTAGCACCAGCTTCCTGTGACACATTCTGCGGTGCTGTGTGACTCAGTGTCCTGGTAACCAGATGCAGAAATTAACAGGAATCGCTCTCGTGGTTTTTTTTTTTTTTTTCATAGCTTCAGACCTGCCTTCTTTTAATCTCCGGTGATGTCATCGCAATTTGCAGCATCTGGGTCTTCTCTTTTGTCTTTCACACTGCAATGCAGGAGCACGACCGTTCAGTCGCAGCGTACATCCTCCTCGATCCCCTGCTTTTACTCAGATAATTGTAAACAGATACTGGAAATCCGAGTGCTTTGCCATTCGCTTTTTTTCAGAACTTTGCTCTTTCACTGCATCTCGAAGCTGAGCAAACAGTTTTCAGTTTAGATCTGCTGATGCAGGCCTAGTTCTTTTCAATAATCATGCTATGGCAATGTGCATAAAACTAAATTTTTCCATTTCTAAAGGTGTTTGATAAAGGTTGGACGCCTTGCATTTGAGAGCCATCTGCTGAAAATACATGTGTCAGTCCTCATGGAAAAATTATTTAGTCATCAAAATGGTTTTTTGCTTAGACACGCATAAGGAAAATATTAATGTGCCAAACATTGATGTTGCTGTACAATAAATCAGGCTTTCATCTGGAATCTACATTCTCCTGAGGAGGACGTTTCTAATTCTGATGCATGAACTCAGATTAACCTGTCTTTGAACTCTGAAAGCTGACTTAAGTCAAAGACATGTAGGAACTATTTGTTGACAAAACTATCCTGAGGTATTCCACAGTACCACAGGATACAGTACTACTTCCTGGCACTGCATGCAAGCAATTTCCCAATATTTTGGTGACATTCGCCACTTGTTTGAACAAGTCTCTTTCTTGTGAGGCTGATGAGTGCTTTCACTGCAAAGTGACATGTCTCAGTTTGCCAATTCTCACATTGTGAATGGTTTGTTTTGTTGACGAATATTGATATGCAATTCAGCAATTTTGTATTTATTTGGACACTTGAAGCATAGTAATTTAGAAAACAAAAATGGTAATCAGTTACAGTGGGGTGCAAAGACTTTGCCACCCCTGGTTTAAGTGTTTGTTGCAATGAACCTGTACGTGATCAAAAGCGAACCTGAACACCATTTTTGTCACATCCGTCTAGTAAAAGAGGAAAGATTATTTGGCGAAAGGGTTATCAGACTGAATGGTTTCTAAAGGAATTCATCGGACATATTATAAGTATACCCCTCCCCCACCAGAAAGTTGGTTTCTAATGGGAAAAAAAGATGTCTGCCTCGCATGATACAGTGAGTGAGTGCTTTTACATTTGGTTACTCACCCGGCAGACTTCCTGGCGACTTACTCTCTGATGCTTGCAGTTTTCTGCTTTACCCTCATGGTGACATGAGGGCCAAAGCTGTACAGCAGCCTCCATCAAGGATTTAAGAGTAGAACCCTACACAGCTTTCCCCGGTTTCAAACTCATGACCTCCGTGTCACCCTAACATTTTTCATTTTAATATTTGTAGAGAAATCTTGATGTACTAGCTAGTTTGCAAATGTAATATTCTTATAGCTTGGTGTGTTTGAATTTACATTACATTACATTATTGACATTTGGCAGACGCTCTTATCCAGAGCGACGTACAGTTGATTAGACTAAGCAGGAGACAATCCTCCCCTAGAGCAATGCAGGGTTAAGGGCCTTGCGCAAGGGCCCAACGGCTGTGCGGATCTTATTGTGGCTACACTGGGATTAGAACCACCAACCTTGCGTGTCCCAGTGAATACTTTTTAATAGAAAGAAAAGCGCTTAAATGATACATTTGGATTACAGAGTGGGCTATATTCCGCCCCAAAAAACATATCACAGTTGGCGTGGATAAGTAATCATCTTTGTGGCAGTTTAAATTTTAAATTTTAAATTGAATTTTAATTGAATTGAAACAAAGGTTTTACCTCAGTCTTAAAGCTTTTCTTAATATATTGAAATCTTTATCTTGAAGTATTAATATTAGCATAGTTATTTCTTCATAATCAGGAAATTCCGGGGCAGGGGGGTTCAAAGGTGAGATATCTCATAGATTAATTCAGTTAATTTATTGCTATGACTTTTTTAAAATTATGTCCTGACATGCCTCATAAATATCATAAATGTAATGGCATATTTTAATTCATATCAAAATTCTACAACATAGGAAAAGTCCAAAAGAAGTCTAAACTGAAGCAATAAACATATGGCATCCAAACTCTGCCATATTTCTTTCTTATAAAAATCTATTTTAATGAAATAGAAAAATATGTGCAAAAAACTAACTTTTTATTTACATAATTCTGATTATACTTTCCTTTTGCAGAGGAAAACCCATAGTTCGTTGTGCGTAAGACCTGAAATGTAGCTGTAAATTCCTATTAATGGCTGTAGATTAGGCTTTACATGTAGAGTAAGTGCATGAAGTCAAAAATAATACCTGCTTACTCTTGGTCTGCTGAGGAAACAAAGAAAGCCTCTGTTTGAACTATTAGTCTCATAGTTTAGGTTGTGGCTTAGGGGTAAGAGCTTAGCAAGTTTGCTTGTGTTTGAAAGGCAGTGGTTCTGAACACAGACCTTCTTTGGACCTCGTGATGATTTAATGCTGTCAGACAGCTAGGCTGTCAGCCTCTGTTGAGACCGATCATCGTCTGATGGAGAACGACTACAGTTCGGAAAGTGTGTCGCGACAGCAGCTGTCATGATGTGGCTGTCTGTTTGTTACCCAAGCCAAGGTGAAAAAGGCCATTGTATCTGTCACTTTGAGGCTGGCTTGATGGAAGTTTGCTAGCCACACCTCAAGATGCCTGAGAAACAAAATTTCTGGTTGTTAAACAACCGGAATGTTCTTTGGAAAATGTGTGGTACTACATGAACCGATAAGCTGTCAGGGTCTTAGCTCACAAGCAGCGCACACACTAAAGGTTCTTCCCTGAAGCGTAGTCAATGACATACTGTATAGCTTGGACTTTGCTAGCTTGTGTTGAGGCTGCAATTAAACCTCTTTTGTTGACTGTGATTAGGAGTCTGCAGCACATAATTGGCTTTGTCCAATGCGATGCATAGGTAATTTCTGCGATAAGATCATCATGTGTTTTTTTTAGCCCCATTTATTTATGCAATGAAACTGCAGCTTCACAGCTTCTTCACAGCTCATTGTGTTTAATAGAGGTGGGGGAGACAGCACCAGGTTTCTCAGCACAAAAGGCTTTCGGTGAGAGACTATGGGCTTTCAATGGGAGGTTTTGTAGTTTCTTTTTCCAGGCTTAGAGGAAGACTCCAAGGTACCATCAGTGAAGAAAGTGCAGTCGGCATGTTATGAACATGATGAAATTGCACCTCACTCTATTTTTTGGAGTAGAAACATTTTTAGCTGTGGGTCGTAGGTCGATTCTACCTGTGTTCAAGTATCAGGAAAAACTTGTTTTATGGTTTTCCAACTTGTACATGCTCTTGTTAGCTGGAATGTGCTGAAGGTACCCATTGGCTCAGGCCACCACTGGTGGGTGCTTCATTATTGAAGCAACCCACAGCTTGCTTTTCCTCACACTACAGAATTGGCTGTTTTGGCAATGGAATAGGGTAAAATGGAATAGAATATATATTTTTTAACAAATGAACAAATTCCGTAACAAGATAATTTTTTATTCTTGTGGTGAAACGGTGGTAGCAGCGGCCTGTAGCGTAGTGGTTAAGGTAAATGACTGGGACACCCAAGATCAGTGGTTCTAATCCTGGTGCAGCCACAATAAGATCCGCACAGCCGTTGGGCCCTTGAGCAAGGCCCTTAACCCTGCTCCAGGGGAGGATTGTCTCCTGCTTAGTCTAATCAACTGTACGTCGCTCTGGATAAGAGCGTCTGCCAAATGCCAATAATGTAATGTAATGTAATGAAACTATATTGATATATAGATTTACTTAGCTTACTTAATTGGAAAATTTATTTAAGGTTTTACTTACATATATTATTTTCTTATTTATGCTTTAATATGCTTAGTTTTTATTGAGCCACCAAAAAAGTGAGAAACTCATGGTCACTGAGCAAAGCAAATCAGTTCATGCCCTACCCGAACTCTGACGCACACCAACGACAGCTCACCCTCTCCAGAACAGTGAGGTGCATTCCTCTGTAATTACAGGAGGTGCTCCGTAGAGACGATTGGAGGTGTTCACTCACCTCCAGGAGTGTTGCTAAAGTTTTATTGGACAAGGAACTGCATAAAAAGTTGCTTATGAGTACTGATCCGAGATCATGCCTCATAATGAACAGCTGTCTCAAGGGTTAAGTATTTAGAATGGTACAGCTGACCTGGAACCAGTGCCTGTTGCGCAGTCTTGTTTAAAGCCTATTGGACCTTTCTCTGACCACTCTCCCATCGCCTGCTGTAGTTGTGCCATGTCTGATGGAAGATAAGGAATCTGATGACTGACTGGAACACCCCACGTGGATCTCTCCATATGTGAAACATATGGTAAAGGGCCAAGAAATATTGTAAAGATAATCCTTTGTGCCAGCCAATTTGCTCATTGTGAAAGAGCACGTCGCCATCTAAAACTGGCAAAGCTGGCTGCCATTTACTACTTGCGAAATTCCATGCAGTTGTGAATTAGAACAGTGGTTTTCAAATGGTGTGCCATGTGGCAAGGTCAAGTGTGCCTTGGAATTTGAATGTCTGTCTAATTTAAATGAGCCTATATCTGCTTGAAAATCTTTGATAGTCTTTGATATAACCTATGTGCAATGTGGGGCAAATCATAATCATAATTTGTGTGATATTCTTCATAATAGATTACTGTGGTTTTAAGTTGGTGTGCCTCGAGGTTCTGGTTGGACATCTGGTGTGCTTTAGGTCCAAAAAGTTTGAAAACCACTGGATTAGAGGAACGTTTGTGGTAATTAGTGAGCTTTCTTTCTTGTTTTGGTCATCTCTCCATCCTAAATCCCCTCCCGCCGCTTCTCATCACAGTGTTTGGTTTTGATTACTGGAATTTTTGGGGGAATTTGTTTGTTTTTAAGGTATCTGGGTGGGGCATGTGACCTCAAAAGAATAGGAAAAGAGAATAGCTCACATCACAAATATTTTTTGGAGGATGGCAGGGTTATGCTTAATTGAGGCAGCTGCTTGGTTCATTCATACAATTTAGCTGGGCCCTCTCTGTCTTTTATGAGAATATGTGAAACCTTATCTGTGTGTGTAATCTGAAATAGTATAAGGGTATCAGGTATCAGTTCTTAGTACTCTCTGCAGAGTCAGATCACCTCTATCCTTTTCTGTATGTTCCAAAACACAGCCGGCTCTGAGCAGATGGATTTGTTGAGTCATGTGACATCATGTATGAGGAAAACACTAGCGAGGCCAAGATGGGTGTTGGGGGAGGGACTGTATTGAGGTGGGGGATGGGGCAAACAGGGGGGGCAGAGGAAATCTGCTCACAGGCTCACTAGACAAAGGAATGCACTTGACAAGGCTTGTATAAGGTCATGTCTAGTGAACTCCTCTGGGAGAGCTGTCGGCATAGATTTATTTTGGCACATTGCTGGCATGCAGATGGAGGGAGACCCTACAGAGAGGAGGCATGCTGTCCCATTATCACAGTCACCCCAGGGAAGGCAATGGGCAAGTAGCCACAACCAAAAGCACACCCTAAAGAGGCAAGCTGAGGTTGGGTCTGTTTGAATTGCGTGTGATACCCTTCGGGCATCACTTGTCTGTGGCCAAGTAACAGGAATGACCTTACAGTTGTAAGCAGAAACAATACATTTAGGTCAAATCTGTAGTGAAATCGTATTTATTTTCTAATCACAATTTTACTGGTGAAGGTTCAAATGGTGACTTTGCTAATCTCTTTAGGATACGCCTCATAGTGTTTCACCTTAAATGACCCAACTCTGGACCCAAATGATGTATCTGCAGTACTCTAATGTTTTCTGGCATGTTAAAATTGAAATGCTTGAAACTGTTGAATATAACAGAGAGGAACGGAAAAGTATACTCTGCGGTATGTGGTTTATTGTAGCAGAGCTGGAAAACTTTTAATGACATATTTAAAAGTTACCCTTTAAATATACATCCTGTTCTTAATAAAAACAGTTTCAGACAAAGGTGAGCCAATGCTATCGAGTTTTACCCACTAAAGTGAGATATTCCTGGTGTGCACTGTTCGTGTAAGCAGACATGTAAAAGTGGCAAAACGGAGCACTCAAAACATGCTCTATTTTTTCAATTGTAACTGGATCGTTGTATGAAGGAGAAAGCCTTGCTAAAAATGCCAGGCTGTGCTGTATAGAAATATTAGCCAGTCTGCCCTAAGATACCACTGTTTGTCAAGCAAAGAGAAAAAAAGAAAGGAACCAAGTATACACTCACTGAGCACTTTATTAGGAACTTATTCATGTGATTATCTAATCAGCCATTGTGTGGCAGCAGCACAATGCATAAAATCATGCATATACTGGTCAGGAGCTTCAGTTAATGTTCACATCAACCATCACAATGTACATTGCACTGGATAAGAGTGTCTGCCAAATGCCAATAATGTAATGTAATGGGAAAAATGTGATGTAAGTGACTTTGATCGGTGCCTGACAGGGTTGTTTGAGTATCTCAGAAACGGCTGATCTCCTTGGATGTTCACGCAGAACAGTGTCTAGAGTTTACTCACCATGGTGTGAAAAATTAAAAAACATCCAGTGAGCTGCAGTTCTGTGGGCATGTCTTGTTAATGAGAGTTCAGAGGAGAAGGGTCAGACTGGTCAAAGCTGACAGGAAGTAACAGAAATAATCACACATCACCACAGTGATGTTGCACCCAAACTGGATAGCATTGGCTCACCTTTGTGTGAAACCGTTAGAACAGGATGTATATTTAAAGAGTGTACTGCAAGCAGAAGAGTATTTCTTAAGTGGATAGCAAAAGCCAAATAAGTCAGAAAAATAAGTCTAATCAATGCCAAATGTGATCAGTGAGTGTACAGTACATTGTACATAATTTGCACTTTTCCATAATGGTTTCTATGAGTCACGCAAGGAGATGATCACTCGGCCATAAGTGATGGAATAAGTATTGTTAAACTCTTCTAATCTATGTTTTTTGGTGCTGAAAATTTTCACCTGGAAAATGTATCCCTGAAAGTGTAAATATGGATGTGGACACAGTAACATAACTATATACCAAACTGGGGGGTCAGATTTGCAGTTTGGTTTATAATTTAAGAACTCTCAGCATGTAAGAATAGTTTATTTATATTTTATAAAACACAGATATTGGTCTCTCAGATTGAATACACACTGGTTCACTCATTCTTTATGTTGCAATCTTATAAATTATGTAATTGAAATACATTTACATTTACATTTTTGTCATTTGGCAGATGCTTTTAATCCAAAGTGACGTACAAGTGCATTGCCATAGAAATATTATACTTCACTCCTGTGACAGGCATGTTAAAACAAGGATGCAAACTAGATGCATGTTCCTTTATCCGTTTTTAACCAAATTATCAGGGAGAAGAGGGTAAACTGTTTGAAGACATTCCAGACTTCAAGGCCACTTTAAATGCTTTTGGGGTTTTCGCTATTTTTCTTCTTTACTCTGCTCTTAATCAATTAGAGCAGTTGATTATTCAGTTAATACACTTCACTTGGTTAATTGGGTCTGAATTTGGTGCTGATTTTAACCCTCTATGATATGACTATTTTTTTCTTTTCATGGCATGAAATAGCTTTTTAGGGGATGCTTTGGGAAACACTGCCATCTTACAGTTTGACATACTCAGAGGCTGTTACAAAATTTTAAAAGTGAGTAACCATGAAGCTAATATGTTTGTTGAACTGATTTATAAAGTGTACATGCCATAAAGTCGTACGCCGCCCCTGGGGGAAAAACTAGAGGTTCCATATGTAGCTGTGTTCTACTGTGTTGCTCTGACTCACAACATGATATGAATACAGCCACATTGCAATTCATTGCACTGTAGTGAACTTATCAATGTTCATCCAGGTGTGCAGTTTCTAAATGTTTATAAAATGTGTATGTCACAGTAAAATGTATTGCATTAGAGTTGACTAAACAACCACTCTACATTTTGCACAACAGATTCAACTTCCATCAGGGCATCTGCTCTACAGTTTGCCTGTTTCCATTCATCTGCTAACTGGATCCCATTTTGTCTCATGTGTAACAGCAATTAAATGAGCATTTGCAATTTGATGACATATTTAATTGGTAAAGCATCATATTAGAACATTTATAAAAATACATATGGTTAAATGCTTTTATAATGCTAGTCGCATTCTGTATTTTTGTATCTACTGTATATCTGGCAGCAGCATGGTGGTATGAGGCTCATTTCGTACCTTGGACCCTTGATGACTTAAAGCCGTTTAGCCAACAAATGTGTTCCATACTGTATCAGTATCAATTACTGAATCTAGTCCCACCCCCCAATACCCATAGGGATTTATTCAAATGCAGAGTATTAGTATCGCCTGTAGGACAACCTGAAAATCATATATCCAGACTCAGGAAGTTATGGCATGCAAAGGATATGCGGCAGAATACTAAACATGACTACTTTCATTTACATAACATTGCTTTGTCCCAAACATTATGGTGCCCTGAAATTACCATGTATGAACTACATGGTGAAACCGAAATCTATAAAAATGCTGACAATGTGTGCTTTAACCACATGTGCCAATGACACTGTAATTATTTATTTATTTTAATGTATTTTTTAAATTAACATATCAGCAAAAACACCATCTGCTCAAAGCCCAGAATGTCATTTAACATGTTTTGATATCACTTTGATCATTTCATTCAGAATAGCATTTTGGTCTGTAAGAGGAAGGATTGAGAAAGGGCAATAACCAAGGATAATTAACTGGTGCCCCACCTTGGGTTTAACAGCTCATTGCTCTTACCAAACTGCTGTCGTAACTTGGCTTGCATTGGTTGGAATTTTCAAATAGTGTTCCCTTGAGCAAGGTACAGTGCCAGGCATTGTGTAAGTCACTCTGGATATTGATTCATGCTAAGCAAATAAAATACAAGTATTTCTTCCTCTTGCTTTCTATTTAAGATCTTGGGTCATATTAAGCTGGTTATCACATCAACAAGACTGCCTGCTAAGTAGGATGTCATCACATCCTGTCTCGACACCTTTACAATTTTTTTCTTTCAACCGGTATTCGAAATTGAATTTGATTGGATAGGGTTTTGGTATGGGGGGAGAGGTTTCAGTCGGTGTTGCAGAGGTGTTTTTTCTCTAATTATCAAGTTCAGTGAAGTGTTCCTTTGAGAACATGCGTCTTTCAAGTGTGAAGGCCTTGTCTGAGCATGCCCACGTGCTCTGTACCCTCAAGACTCTCACTGAAGCCTCCAGGAGGTCTCATTCGCTGACTGCCTTCCGTTTTCTCATTAGGAGGGGATGGAGGGGATTATGGGGGGTTTTCATAATCTTAAATATTAAATCTCCAGAAACCAAGGGAAATAAGACATTAATGAAGAAATATAAATTATTATATATTTAGCTGACTTTTATCCAACGTGGCTTACAGTTGATTTGACTAAGCAGGGGACCATCGCTCCCTGGAACAATTCATTACATTTTATTTAGCATTATTTATTTATTTTTCTTATAAGTACAAAATAAGCGAATTGCTCAAAAAATTTGAATTTGTTTTTTTTTCAAGGCAGGCAATATTTGGTTAAATATCATGTTTTCTGAAAAGATCCATTTGAACTCACCCCAAAATTGCCGAATTGTTTTGTTTTTCAACAGATTGTTTTGCCAGTGAAATTGGATTGTGCGTTATAATGTAATGATGGGCAAAGTGGATTGGGCAAGTGTACATTTAAGTATATCATTTTCCTTGAGTCAGCAAAAGCTTAATAAATAATGAACAGCTCACTCATAGCTGATTTTGCTGATCTGCGCAATTGGTCTTCTTAAAGGTTACTTGGAGCTCTGGTGCCGAGCTAATCTACATCTAATAAACTGAATGTTTATGTACTACACTGGAAACTGACGTTCATTGTTTTTAAAGAAAAATGTTTACTTGGTGGATCCAAACAAACCACGTTTGGTTGCCCTTACAATAAACAAGACTATTGTAAATGAAAATCCCAGAAGATCAGCAGTTTCTGAAATAGAAAATCCCAGAAGATCAGCAGTTTCTGAAATAGTCAAGCCAATCTGTGTGGCACAAATAATCATTTCACAGTCAAAGTCACTTTTCTTCCCGTCTGAAAAACAGCTGAATCTCTTGACCAATTCTGCATGCTTGTATGTCTTTAGTTGCTGCCACATGATTGGCTGATTAAATATTTGCATTAACAAGCTGGTGTCCAGGTCTACCTGGTGCTCACTGAGTATATCCGACCTATATACCTGTTGCTCTGTGTATTGCTTGTTTCAAGTTCAGTTTTAGCTCAAAAACTGAACTTCCCAAGTATTGCTGGGAAAGGGGGCTTATGTAAGTTTATACATGTTTTATAGAAATACATTTTTATACCCCCTTGTGCCTTGATTAAATCGTGTCGCCATACATTTCCTCTCAATGTCTCTCCAACTTCTTGTTATTCACACACACTGCCTACCTCAGTGGAAGTTTGAGATAGCAATTCATTATAAAAAATGAATGAGATGTGTCTGCTGCAGTGTGCTGTATGTGTTAGTGGCATAGCCAGTGTTGTGCTGAAAACAACCCCGTGTGAGGTCTGCTGACCCATCTGGCGTAGGCGATTAGCGACGGACAGGGCAGATGGGGCCACTAGCCGTCTGCGTTTCACCAGCGAGTGTGTAAATCTGCCTGTACTATGGATAAGCTTGATTGGCTCAGACGGCCTGTTTGTTCCATGCGCTGTTAGCATGTGGCTATGCTAAGAGATGAAAGTGGAAACTTCCTGATGTTAGACCGCAAAATAGCTTGGGCGAGTTGCTTTCGACCTGTTTGATTAACACGAGCAGGATAGTGCCTCGTCAGGTGAACTGCTAGAGGGCAGCCTTGGCGAGCGCTCTCTCTGAACCTGAGGCGTCTGAGTGGATTCCTGGAATACCGTTGGAGCTGTGTCTTAGCCCCTTTCACACATGGAACACGCAACATTGCTCGGTTTCATTAACCGGGTTAGGTTGTGGTTTTCTCCACTGACATAAACAGTAGGTCTCCTATTTGGAAAAATGCTGTGTCAAGTCGGTTCAAACAGATGACCGTTCCGGATTGATTGGGCAAAGGATGTCTATCCTTGGTAGAAAATTAATGGCAGTTTCTTCTTTAAAACAGCCCAATATTTTTCTGAATAATAATTTTGGGAGTGATGTAAATCCTACCAATACCATCCAGTTGAAGTGTGATTGTTTTACGATTCTGGTTTAGCCAAGATGGCTCAGTTAGATGATCACAAATAACTATGGTTAGATATTGGAAACGTGGTTTATCAGCTAAAATCAATACTTGAGTTGTCTTTGGTAAAATACAGTAATCCTGTTAGCCAAGTTAGATAGCAAGCTATGTACCATTACCATACCATTGATATGTGGTGCTAGCCAGTTTGCTATAAACTTAAAACTGGAAGAGCCTCACAGCGATGTTTACTAGGGAGAGGACAATTTTGAAATGGTATTCTTACAATATACAAAGCCATATCTTGGATGTGCAGTGTCTCATATTTCTGCCAAAATTGTTGAGAGTGAAAATTCTGTAAGTATTTATGAAATACATTGTGCTAGAAATAAAAGGTCTTGCATAAGACCGTCAGAGCTTTATCTGGGAATGTTGCTGCTTTTGTTCACGCTAGAGCCATGGTGAAAGATTTCTATAAATCTTACTCGGTCCTCACCTGGCAAATCAGGAAAATGTACTCCGGCTCCTGTTCAGAGATGATGCCGACATGGAAAATTGCCGGAACAGTTACAGCTTAAGATGCATGAGTGAAAGGGGCTTTATTAACTTGGATGAACTCACTGAACCTAGACTGACATTCTATGCATTCCATAACTCATTGCTAATGGCAGTCTTGTCTTTTCCTCTCTCTCTTTTTCTCTCTTCCATTGCTTACGCTTTGACTCTCTCATTGGCCACTCTCTTACCTCTCTCTCTCCCATTGGCCGTGCTCTTTATCGCTCTTGGCATCTGCCCTCCCTCACGTACTCACCCACTCTCCTCCCATTGAGAAAGGTCAAGGGGGCAACGTGTTAAGAGAGGGATGATGAAATATTGATACAGTATGAAAATAAAGTAGGTCAGGGCAGGTATAGGGATGGGAACACAACTGATAGAAAACAGATCAACCCTGCTATGTGAAAACAACATAATCTCTTTTATGGATCAAATCCTTTTCTTATACACTCATGTAAGTTTCAAGAGTCATGTATAATAATAACTTTTAGCTCACCGTCTTGTATAATCAGGGGGCAGTTTAATTATTTAATTCGGCCATAGTATGATTTGTGGAAAGAAATAAGCTCAGCTTAAATACAGCTCTACAGTATTAGATAAGTATTAGATATTTCAACAATTTGCACATGCACACAAATCACAAGCTCTAATGCTTTCTTTTGTCTCCAACATTGGCAGTTTTTTTTGTTTTTTTTTAACCATACAAAATGTTTTTTTTTTTAAGCTTTCCTTTGTTCTTTTAATCTGTAGTCTCCCCTGGGTCGGGTGACGTAATGATTTGGTTTCTGGATGAAAAGCAAAAATCCACACACTGAGCGAATGCCTGTTCTCTGCAAACCGTGGTTATTGCATTTGGGGAGGGCACAACCAAATCACAGGGCCTTTATTCTGTGAAAATTAATCGCAGGCTACCGTGTGATGAGTCACCAATGTCCATTGTCATGCGCACACATGCAATATGGAATGAGGGAGATTGTATTTGAGAACTGATTTGAGAATCAGGTGTGGTTCAGATGCACTGGGGAAAGCATACTTCCTGGTAGATTTTGGCCAAAGATGGCCAGATAATACGTGGCTTATTTCCACGGTTTTATTATTATTGGCATTTGGCAGACGCTCTTATCCAGAGCGACGTACAGTTGATTAGACTAAGCAGGAGGCAATCCTCCCCTGGAACAATGCAGGGTTAAGGGCCTTGCTCAAGGGCCCAACGGCTGTGCGGATCTTATTGTGGCTACACCGGGATTAGAACCACCGACTTTACGTGTCCCAGTCATTTACCCTAACCACTGCGCTACCGTTATTATATAACTGCAGCCAATACAATGCCATTTACAGGGGGTATGGTAAGAATATTGCATACATACATTGAATTTATTACAATCACTGCTTTATTATAATCTTATACTGTTGAAGAAATAAATGAAGTTACATTACAGGAGAGCAGAACTCCATATTGTGTGACATGCCAGTGTGGGGAAGACCAATCAGGTGTGAGCAGAACATAACCATATTTGAAACGAGAGAACAGCGAGGGAACGAGACGGAACTGGCCTGCCTTGGGTCACAAATCATGTCATCAGCAGAGCTTGAAGAGAGGGGGGAGCAATTTTAGGTCACAGGTTTTTCATGTGTCACCTCCTGGGAGTGTACGGCAGTTGGAATCGAGGTCACATAGACACCGTTAGTGCAGAGCTGCCATTTCTGTCTCGCAAGGTAATGTAGGCTACAGCACTTTGTAGACTGGAACTTATTATTTTCTGCAATTTTTCATTCTGATCATTGTTTCCCCATTAAACATACTGATTTGTGGGCTGAGAGGGAGACTAATAATCTAGATGTATTTTCTGGATGTAGATTATCTTCAAAGTCTATATATTTTCATGGTGGGTATTTTGTTTTTCGTAATTTATCTCTGAATTTGTTGGTTTACTGCATTTCAGCGTTTATATTTCTGGGGCAGGTGGGGAGTAGCACAAATTGAACCAGTAGCCTTTCAATATTTCTTGATTTGTTCACTTTCAATATTTTGGTCGAGCTATCGAAATCCAGCCACAATGATGCTAATTCTCCACTGTGGAAATATTAAAAGGCATGTCACAGTCTGCCCCAAGCATCTGACTGCAAAATGCTACAGCATGACCCCCACCCCCCCAATGTGCGCTACCTGAAGCTGCCCCGCTCACCCCCTGTAACCCATTTTAAAAATGAGGTGCTTTGACACCTTTGACGCCTGCCCATGGGTGTTGATGACAGTGGAAGTTTAAGTAGCAATCTGCTCGTCGACTACTAGATCCACAAGTCAGCGCTGTGGGCAGTAGTCAACTAGTTGTAGACAATGTGGTTTTAGCCAGCATAACCAGATTTACAATAATTATCATGTTGGTAAAATAGAATTGCCTGAATATATTTATTGAATTTTATCTTTGTTGAAGTATGTAGTGCTACAACATTATCCTGATAGGCTAACTTTAACATTTCCCATTTGGCAACACTGGTTATCAATCACACTGCAAAATGGCAGCTACCACAGCAGCTAACAACCACAGGCTCACCATTCATCAGTAGTCTGGAAATACTTTACAAAAACACATTCCACTGTTAACAGCAAATTGTGTCAGGCTACCCTGATGTACGACAAAAATATGTCTGCTTTGCATAACCACCTCAAAATGAAACATCCACGTGCCTTCTGAAGGTGGAGCTACTACCTCCTTCACTCCTCTCAACCAGCAGAAGATGGATACATGTGTGTTCAGCGGTTATAATTCCAACCGTCTTTTAGACATCTCTGCACGTGTATTTCAAATAGACTTGATTACTTGTGTAAATATGACAGCAGTAAGGTGTATTTCTTCACTTTGATGGAGGTAGGCTAATGACTCCTATAGGCTTCAAGTCTTTATGCTATGCTAAAATATTATGCTAACATGTAAACCGAGCTAATGAATGCACAAAAATTAAAATGAAATTGAATATCTCCTCTAAGTCTGGGTATGTTGGGAAAAAAGGTATATTTCCCAAAATGTTGGTGTATTACTACTACTGTTACTGTGACTACTGTTTGGAAATCCTGGTAACTACTAAAACTCAGTAGTTATCAAACCCCTACCATGGGGTAGATGGTTGCGTCAAAAGGATAAAGTGATAATCTTGTGTTGTAATCTCGTGCCTGCATTTTTGTTAATCAATCATGGCAATTTTTAAAAGAGAGCAGCCTTGTATAGCGAATAGGCAGCTTTGCTGTTGTGGTTAGTGTAGTTGTCATGCTGGAGACCAGGGTTCAAGGCTCTCAGTTTAGAGGGTACCACGGAGTTCGCATCAATAGTAACATCAAGGAAAACATGACCGTCTGTCCCCAGGGTGTTGTTTTGGGTACAAACGGGAACGGCATTGATCGCACTGCACTGCACGATTTTATTTAAAGCAACTGTTTAAAGTCCTGTTAATTGGTGTCCTCAAAGGAACAGTGGCCACTGCGATTCGAAAAACAACATTCTCCTTCGTGGTCACATGTCTAGCTCTCTGGCCACTACATCCTATGGCCTCTCAATGATTTAATCATAAGCATGATGAAGGAAGGGGTGGGTAATGGCTGTACAAGAGTGGGATGGGGTGGGAGGTGGGAGCAAACCCAAACAACTTGTGCAGCTTAATCCAAGGTGCTGAATCCCTCTGGAATTGTATATTTGAACAGGAGTGCAAGACGTCAAGAACGAGATTTGACCCCACGGATATTGTGGCAATTTTTTATTTTACTCTGACATATTTTCATGGATTCATGGTCTGAAAGTGCTTGTCTTTGCTGTGCATTAGCATTTCGCACAAGTCTTTTGGTCAAGTTGGATGAGCTGGTGAATGTAGTTAGCCTAGTCTCACTCCTCACCAGCTGTGCACTGCTTGTTTGACATTCACAAGGAAAACAAAGGGAAATCATTCAGACAGACTCAGTGTTTTCTAATGAACAATAAAAGACTCTTTACAAATCTGCACACAGTCTGCAGAGGGTTTCTCACTGTTTCCCAGTGAATAAACAATGGTAAGTAAGAATGACAAGGCTGAATAAGATTCTGGCACATCCAAGTGAGAGGGCGATAGTACTTTTAATTGACCTACGTCATGACAGTGCTTTCCAAAGGGACTGCTTCTCAAAGTGGAGCTTTTCCATACATGGCTTCAATTCAGACCAAATGACCACTTGGCAGGTCTGTGGTCAAAGTTAAATTTGCAATATATTCCATATTGTGGTTTCATAAAAAGGCAGTAGCCGCCATCACTGCACAACAGCCTGCCAAGTTGCTTATTTTGGTGAATATACAGTACTTCTGAAAATGTCTGAATCTCTCAAGTGTTTTTCAGTTTAGTTCTATAACTAAAGCATATAAACAGACATCAAACTCAAAGGAAAAGTGCTCCATGATACATAGATGAGCTGCATGAAAATTCTCATTCACCAATTCACACACACACACACTCATACACCAACAGCGACTGGCTGCCATGCAAGGCACCAACCTGCTCATCAGGAGCAATTGGGGGTTAGTTGTCTTGCTCAGGCACACTTCGACACACCCATGGCGGGATCGAACCGGCAACCCTCAGACTGCTCTTACATCCTGTTGCCCCCCATCCACAGCCCAAAAAGAAAATCACTTCTAACCTAGAAACAGTCTGCAACTCTTACCATAAACTCAGTAAGCATCTAATTCAGTGGTTCCCAATCCTGGGGGACTCCCTGTGTATGCTGGTTTTCGTTACAAGCATAGTTTCAATTCCAGAATTTCAACAAGCTGTTATTTTTTCTTAATTAGGTGCTTTTCATGTCTAGAGGGATTATTTGCCCTCTTAAGCCACATTATGTCTGAAATAGCTAAGAAAGAATAACAGTCATATGTCTATGTTGTACTTATTATGCTATATTGCGCAACAACTACATACTTATTTTAACTAATCAAAATGAGATTATTAAACTGATCAAATTGTAGACTGGGGTGAATCAATAGGCTCCTGGTGAAAGTGTGGACACATGGCCACTAAAACTAACCATTTGGTAGATAATAAATAATTCAAAGGCAAAAAAGTGATAGCAAGCCAAACCTCTATTTTGTTCATAAGTTTAAGGAAAGAATTATGAATCAACTGAACAATGTGACAATGTGCTGAAAACCTAATTATGAGCCTATTGACTCACCTAATTTGATCAATGTAGGCATTTTTCTGTTTGCAACACAGCACAATAAACACAATGTGAATATATGACTTTGACTCTTCATGCCATGCAATTATTTCTGTCATAATATGGCTTAAGGGGGTAAATAATTAATCTAAAGATGGAACTGATGGAACACCTAATTAACAAAGAATCAAAGTTTGTTAACTTCTGGGATTGCAACTCTGGTTAGAACAAAACCAGCATACACAAAGGGTCCCCAGGACCGAGGTTGGCAGCCACCTAATTGATTTGACCATAAGGTAGATTCTCCTTACTGCTTGCTAAAGATATAAGAAAGATACATTGCAGGTACTACATATACATAGTGCAAGGTAACCTGATTTGAGACCATTGCAAACATGATGAAACTTTTTTGAGATATAAGAAAGATACATTGCATGTCCTACATACAGTGCAAGGTAACCTGATTTGAGGCCATTGCAAACGCGATGAAACTTTTTTTGTGAGAACCCCTTTCGAGAGCTGGCAGTTGTAGCCGACTCGGGCGGGCGGGTAACCAGCGGTTCTAAATGTGGGTGGCAATTTGGCGAGAAAGGTGTTGCCTGACCAGTGAGATCTGTGTCACCTGGCATTCGCCCCTGGATGTCTGACCGGCAACTGCCTGCGCTGCACAGTTATATTTGGAGTTTGAATCACTCCTCGTGTCTGCATCACGCAGTCGAGCTGTGGTGGTAGGATGATCACAGCCGAGCTATCCAATCACATTGCAATAGAAATCAGCCTATCGGGGCACAGGCTGCGTGCTCATTTTACACCTAGTGCAAAATCATTTCTCTCTGCATTTTGAACTGATGGCAAATAATTATCCTTACACTGGCCGTTATTGAGTCTGGTTCGTTTGGTGCTCTGTTAATGCATTCATTAATTCAGATTTTGTTTATTTGTTCCTCTGTTGCACTGTATATCTACTGTAGTGTACTATTTTTGACATGCATAGTAATTTACCACTATATGAGTAAAAGGCTCTATTTTCCAGCCGGTTGCCTGGCCTGTTGTGAGTTGTCTCACCGGAGAAGTGGTATTCTCATCATGGATTTCGATGCGCCTGAGCCCTTCGATCATTTATCACCTCACCATTGACCGTGACCATGCCCTCTGTGACAATAATTCCAGAAATGGAGCCTTACGACACTATATATCAGTTTCACGTCTTGTATTGATTTTCTGTTACTAATTGCACACTCCACACTCCACAATATCCTTTTCCGTTACCATATATTGAAGTAATTAACCAAGCATCACATTTTCTTTAATTTTAGAATGGACATAAATCAAAACAGGAGCAACAAACAGGCATAAAAACCATGTTGAAAATGTAAATGTGTATTTTTTTAATGAAATGTGAGATAAAAATCTGCTGTGAGGTTAAATATAGGCTCTAATCAGACAGAAAAAAAAATGGTCTGTGCAAGGTGGTATTGGTGGGGGGTGTATCCAGGGCACTCAATACCTAGGAGAAAAGCCATCTGGAGAAACTGCAAACGGATAACCAGGCCATCCATTATGACTGTACTGTAACATCCTCAGGAGCCTTAGATCCATTACCATTCCAGTCTGTATGTGTGTCTGTTTGTTGGTTGGGGGGGGGGGAGCAGTAGGCATTCTATTTTGAGAGGCTTGATGTAATATACCATCTGGCAGTTATCTATGTGCCGTACCAAACACTTGTTCCATCGTCTGTAACACCAATTCAATTCTTGCAGGCAATGGCTTCGGCTTAAAAAATGTGACCTTTTTAAAATAAAAACGTGGAATATTTGTGGGTGCACATGCGGCACGACACATGAATCATACTTTTCCCCTTTCGAGAGTTTTGTTGAATACTTCGAAGGTTGAATGGTTCTCTTGCGCTACAGGCATTTACCATTAATTGCTTTCAGTAAATTGTTGTTGTACTTCGTTGTTACTACAGCGTAGTTAACATAAATAATTGTGTTGTTTTCATTTTGCAGGGAGATCATATTCTCAGGCTTGTGCTTGTATGTATATGCCAGAGAAAACAAATGTATATTCATGTACAGTAAATACACAATAAAAATTGGTAGGTGGACCAAGCTTCAAATACCTAAAATGGCTGACGTGTGTATTGACCAACAACAGCCCTGGCTGTTTTTCTTGCACTGAAAAAGAACTGTCTGGAGCTGTGGTCACCATGTTAGTCTCCCTTCCCATCCTTCCGCCTCCCAAAACCTCATGTTTTTTGGAGGGAGGGTTTTTGTAATATTGGGTCGCTGGCTGGTGTCTGATGCTGTAATGAAAGACAAGACTTGCCTCAGACTCATTGGCAGGGAGCAAAGATGTTTTAGTGAATAATCTCTGTGGTTCACTGAATGGCAGATTTGCTTTACATTTTAAACAAACAATCTCATATTTTATTTTATTTCCTTAAGAAGGGAGCTAACTGACACATAAAATATGTTAAAAATGGCATCAAGTGCACAAAATGGAAGAGGGAGGGGAGAATCAATTCGATCATACACAAACTAACCATATTGGGCCATACACAAGGACAACATTACAAGCAAGGTTTACACACAAACAGCATATATACAATAATGAGTCCTCTTATTGATAATTAATCCTGCGGTGTGACACAATTTTCCAGGATGTACAACTTCTATGTACAAGTTATATTTCTTTTCTAGATGGACCATCTTAGACATGCCCAGAGAGGGCTACAGAGTCATGACCTTGGACTCATTAAATCCGTTCTTGTACCTGGTCCACATCAAGAGGATTAATTCCCAGTGAAGCCAGTTCAAAGTTTCAATTGAACTGCCACTGGAATATTCGGTGATATTATGCCTTGGTAATGCTACAGCTTTCTTAATATCATCACACATTCAACAATACAAATTTTCATAACAGTATCAACATTCAGCGTCAATCTCTAATGCACCAGACCAATTTTTATATACTGGGCTATGTCTGTTCCATAGGTTTTAATTATCTGGTTGACGTGCTATATTTAGTTTTTTTGTAATGCTTAAAGTGTGTTTTTGTTCTCGTGTTTGTGATTCAGTTCACTCTGGTTGTCTGGTGGATGTTGTGAATGTACTACAGTCGTGATTGAGCTATCACACTTAACTGAAGACAATTTAGCAGTGGCTGTGTAGCTCAGATTAAGAAGGTATGACTGTAACATCAGACATTGTAAGTTCAAGTCCACGATGGACATGATGAAACCGGTACTTGACAATTGTTCCCTGAAATGGTAGCTCAATTGCTTCAGTAAATATCCGTATCTATGAATGGATTATGTGATGAAAAGGAATACAATATTAGGTTTGGTAAAAAGCCCTGAATAAGGCCATCTGCTAGGCAGCAGAGTAAAGAAAGCATCTGATTTGACTGCAGTTCAAAGTGTTTTTCATCTTATTTTAGATACTGAAGCAAAATAACGGTTCTCTTAAATCGACAGAAATGCTTAAACCTTAAACGCACAGTGCAGTTAGATTTAAAGCGGACATCGTGGTTGCTAGATGTGAGAGGTTATTCCACAAATGAGGGTATTAAATACAGGAAACCATCAGATTAAAAATGAATGAATTTTCATATTGGAGTTATTTGAAGAATGTGAAGAACTTTCTAAGCATCTGGTCTCACATCTGGCCATTAATACTTCCAGTTTCACTAATTCATTGGCTGAGTGGAACAAAAAAGATTTAATTGCCGCTTGTTCTGCCTTGGTCTTTGGCAGACCATGGAGAATCTAGCCCAGTCTGTACAAAGGATATTATTACGCTTGCAGAAGACACATAATTAATGATATTAATAAGACACCACCCCCAGCAGCTGATACAATTTGCACAGCCTGCATAAATTGCGTTTATGTGTCATGAGCCAGAAGTCATGCTGCTGAGTTCACACAGTGCATAATTCAACTTGCCAGGTGCAGATTAAGACATTGCAAACGAACATCTTAATATAGGGCCTGCAAGCGCACATTGCCACAAGGTTTTAGCTCCTTGAACATTTGGTTGTAAATTAAATAAGCCTTTTGAGACTGATTTAGAAAAGGTCACATGCCTGGGCAGTAAGGACATCAAGTAAAAAAATATGATTTTGAATGATGGAAATAGGCCAATTAATTTAACTGAATTTTAGTTTTTAGTTTTTTCCTGTAATTTCTTGGCCGTCGTGACCGGATACATGCCCTGGATACATGTGATTTTTTTTTCTCCCCCAGAAGCATTTCACTGATGTTTTAAGGTGTTTTAAGTATGATAAGAGACGAAAGGAAGGATCGAAACCTACAGCCACCTGCCATATATAGTTCTTATTGCGCTAAAAAAACTATTCGAAGTACCGCGATAGCTATATCACGCAGCTCTTCTATCTATACATAATAAACATTGATTATGCCACACAGTATTGTACTTTAGATTTTCATATATTTATGAATGAATTGCAGAACCAGGTCTGGTGGCCTGAAACAAGAAGTAACGGGGAAGCCGATCACTAAAGGTGCTAGGGCGGTGTAGCCGGAGCTACCACGGATCTGGGGTTTCAGGGGGCTCGGTGGGCAGACACAACCATGGACCGGGGGTGGGGGACTAGTTGGTGATCATGGACCGGGTAACTGCCACAAGAACAATAGCATCACTTTTGCTCACTGAATACAGACACTTTCACCCTGTTACCATAGTGATTGAAAATTGCACCCTGAAAAAAATGAATGAATGCAAACAAAAAAAATAATTAAGGGGTAAACATATTAATTATGAATCCACACCTGTAATCAGCAGCTAAAAATATGTGACAGGAGGGGTTTTTTATGTTGCTTAAAGCATATATGCAAACAGAGGTTCATTATTCTAACCCACTCCCAAATGTTTTGACGATGTAATTTATTGTTTCCTGGAATAAAGGGTGAAAAACATCAGAAAAATTCTGTGTTGTTTTGAGGGTAGTGTACTGGTGAGAGGTTTCAGTTGTTTTGCCTAGACGAGGCGGCGGCATGGAATAAAATGCTTTCAATGCAGGAGCGTGCACCCTGGGAGGGCGCATCAATCACTATTTCCAGCAACTGCTCAGAATGGAACTCGACCGCCATCATTTAAAGCGAGCGCGCCCTTTGGACTTCAAGCAAAACTGCTCTGTCTATGTGCCACTTTGCTAGTCTTGCGCTCTCTCATAATCAGTTGTCTGGGTGATTGGCTCTTCAGTATCATCTACCATGAATTGTCACTGCACTTTAGCGCATTTGACTTTTCATAGAAGATGTCCATGTATGAACAATATATTTAATTATTTTTCTTCATTTCATTCAGGTAAAAAAAAAACCTGACAATGTACAAAGTTCCATTTGCAGATAATGGCAAATTTAAATGTTTTTTATGTAAATGATAATTGTATCCGCAACAGCCAGCGGAAGAACTGCATTTAGCCATCCCAGTAAACCATATTAGTCTGCTGGTCAAATGGTTATGATAGGGAAAGTTCTTTGAATGTGCTACTTTTGTAAATGTTGACGGCTTTCATCACCTCTTGCACATAGTAATGTAAATATGGATCGATATTTGTTATACACTCAGTCACCAATTTATTAGGTAGACCTGTACACCAGCTTAATGCAAATTTCTAATCAGCCAAACATGTTCAGAAATTGCTGATGTCTTGAGTTTGTCGAGACAGGTCAGAGGTGAATGGC
Organism: Conger conger; assembly: GCF_963514075.1. Taxonomy (NCBI): domain Eukaryota; kingdom Metazoa; phylum Chordata; class Actinopteri; order Anguilliformes; family Congridae; genus Conger; species Conger conger. The sequence continues at coordinate 31,753,685 of NC_083760.1, read as the reverse complement.
CTGGCTGGTTCAAGTTGACAGGAATGGTAAATGGTTGGCATTTATATAGCGCCTTTATCCAAAGCACTGTACAATTGATGCTTCTCATTCACCCATTCATACACACAGTCACACACACCAACGGCAATTGGCTGCCATGCAAGGCGCCGACCAGCTCATCAGGAGCATTTGGGGGTTAGGTGTCTTGCTCAGGGACACTTTGACACAGCCCGGGCGGGTGATCGAACCGGCAACCCTCTGACTGCCGGACGACTGCTCTTACTTCCTGAGCCATGTCCATGAGCCAAAAATAAGTCTAGTCTTTAATAAAGTTGTCACTGAGTGTATATTATCCATATTTGGAATGAACTCGGCAACACCCACATGCATTTGTAAGTGTGGTCTTCCCCCATGGCATATGCCAGTGTTTACCTTGTTCTCTTTGGCAATAGCTTGTTTTCTCATTTGTATTCCTATTTGCATTTGTGTAACGATGACCTGTAGTTAGCCCTGTAGTCAGTCTCCCTACCTTGGGTGGGAATTGCCATGGGCTGGGTTTCCTTAAAAATGTTATGTCAAGCTGCTTCCTCTTTTCACACTGTAGTCTAAGGCTACACAATAAAATCACATTGTTTTAATTGTAATGAGAATAACCACCGCCATGGGGCGTATAAGCAACCTTTCTCTTTTTTTCTTGAATCATTCCCAATGCAGTAGTAAACGTCAGCGGGCATGAGAAAAGCGTCCAGGAAAAAACATCACTGATATGTTCTGGGTGTTGCTAAGACAGCAGCAAGGTTGTGATCATGTGATTTGTTTTTTCAATTCCATGGAGGGTACAAGGCCTTGGTGCTGATTGACTGTGCAAATGGCACTAATTTCTGTGCTCCCGGGTAGTTTAACACGTGTTTCAGTTAGTCCATATTTAGAATAAATTCAACTTATTAACAAAATGCAGGTTTGTCATGTTATCATTTGCTTTAGCATATTACCAAATGGTTCGGTTTAGTGGTCATGGGTCGCCTCGTTCATTGATTAACAACTTGTTCACCACAGTCTTGGTGAACAAAGATGTGTTCCATTTTTTAATGTAATAAATCAGGGTTTTCACTTGGTTAGTTTTGACACCAGGGCTCATCGATGCTGTGGAAAGAAGCCTTAACACCCAGCATTTGCAGCAAGATCTTGATTGTGGGATGGGACCTGCTACATGCTTTTGAACCCACAAACTTCTGGTCCCATAGTTGGGAGTGTCTGCCTGCAAAACATTTATTGACATCTGACCTTGCAACTGCCCACACAAACCATAAAAGCACATATCCTGTTATGTTCCAGAATTAAAAGATTTTCAAAAATGTGTATTTATTTTGTTGTAGCATTGACTGGCATAGATTTTCTGGGCTGCTGAATTTGATTGTAAAAAAACACATTATGTCACGAGGAAAAATTGTGCCCTTATTATTGGGGATATTTGCTGAGCATAAGGCTGAATTCTTGTTCATGCCACAGGAATGAATAAGGCCTGTGGTGTATAATTAAACTAATGAATAGAGGCTTGCTTTGCATTCAGCTGAATGACTGAGTCATTGAAAGTCCCAGACAATGATTAATACTTTCCAAGACTGTATTTGGGAATGCAATGACTGAGAACTTCAGTTTTCTTGTTATTCTTCATATATGCAGTGGCTTTTCTTGTTGTTGGTTTTAGTGAGCCAATAATTCACTTAATTGTACATTTGCAGTTTATTGATCTCAACTGTACTGTATATGCTCAAGGAAATTGCATCCAAGGAACATTAATGTGGCGGCATTAATGGTTGTTGTTACTGCAACAAGCCAGCCAACAAGAAGCTGGACTTCCTTACTTCAAAAACATGCATAATTTCTTCCATACAGATTTTTAGCGTCCAAGTTTTGACACTTTTTGTTTCTTGAATATGTAGGAGGTATGTATGAGGTGTATTTGGACTGGTTTTCTTCTGTGTGATTGTCTACTTGTGTTTTGTGGTTTATATTTTTTATATGTTTGGATGGAGTATTATGCTCTGGGCAAATCAATAATAACAGATAGTGTATTATTTCTCAGAACTGAGACTGGTCCTACTTTCCTGAAATGAAAACCCATTTCCACCTACAATCTGGCATTGTACATGCAAGGAGCATGCATGTGTGTGTGTGTCGTGCTGGGTTATTCCATATCAACTCCAGGAGGTTGCACCACAGCATCTCTTGGATCTTTCTCTCTTTCTGTGTGTTGATAGACAATTATCTAGATCAAAAATTCCTGAAAACTTGAAATTTATACTCCATTTCGTTTTCCGGGTAGAGCCATTTAAACCTGGGTGTCACAATGAAAAATGGCACAATAGGTCCATAACTGAGTAAGGAAAAGAGAGAACTGTCTCAATGTATAAAAATAAGCATGATATTAATTACATTAGCTGAGATATGACCCATGGAAATGCCACAACACTTCCTACCTTCCTATCTTTACATACCTGTAACACACCTTCCACTTTTTAAATGGGAGTGTTACTGCATACAGTGTAAACAAAACCGTCAGTTAATTGGGTCACATTTATTTATCGTATTTGAATTTATTGTGAATCACTTTGTGTTACACTAAGGTGTATGAAATGAGTTGATTGATTGATTGATTGATTGATGTTTACACTTGCTGCATATGTTTTATAATGCAAGTCATTTCTTGATTCTCTGATTTCATATTAGGCACATCCTCTGTACAATTTCAAATCAATAAACGTTAGTTAACTTAAATTAACAGTTATTTTTTTTAAGTTGATCCAGGATGCAGTAATAGTTAAGTGTATGCAGGGTAATTTTAAACCCAGTTTAAAAAGTGGAATTGTCCACAGTGGCTACACTGGTAATGGCAGTTGGACATTATAGGAGTGTTACAGGTATGTAAAGATTTATGAAGTTAGTTAAATGAAAGGTTAAATAAACAAATCTCACTGAGTACCAAAGCTCAGTCTTTCTAGAAAAGTTGACTGAGGATCTAACTTCAATATATCTGAAGTAGAGGGTCAGGTGACATTTCTGATACTGGTTTCTGGGCGGGTTCATAGACCCCTTTCCTTCAAATCCATTGTTAGAATCTCTTACACTCTATATTGTTTTAACTGTATTTACATTGTACTATCTGTATCTATACAGTTCACAGTAAAGACTGTGTACATGATAGAACGTCTAATATCTATGTTATAAACAATCTTTTCTGAGAGTCTGCATTCCCAATGCACAGTGAGGTAAATTTTTAATTGGTGGTGAGTAATAATTGGGCAATTGGGCTTGGAACTGGAATAGAAATATGCTTTGCTTTATTAATGTCAGATAATCTCAATTTCAGCCTAATCCATCTGAAGAATGTGGTTGCACCCATATTGTCATACCTCATTAATAATATGCATATTTGGTTTGAGGGGAGTGCATGGGAAAGAGGATTATACAACGGAAAAAGACACACCTCTGTCAATTACACAGCCGTCATCACTGGCCTTATTCAGCACTGCACACAGACCGGCGTGATGACACTGCAAAGACACACCACAGGTTTGATCAGTTTCAGGTCAGAGAACGTTGCGGTTTGTTTTGCACACGTCTGAGCTTGATTCACTTTAGTCCTCAGACGCCCTAGTAGTCTTCAACTTTCAGTAAAATACAACTCAGAAAAAAAATATATTGTATAATAATAATTATATCTATCTAATCCAAAAGGCAATGCTGGCCACCTCTTTCACCCATGACTGAGGTTATTAGGCCACGAAGACGTGACGTTAGTGTTTTTAGAGTGTAATAACGATTATCACCACCTATAGATGTATAGGATTTCTCTCAGTCTCGGACCTTTCAGTCTGAAAGTAGGGACTCGTGACTCTTGCAGTCTACATTCAAGAGAGCCTGAAAATAACCTGGCCACTGCCACTCCACACCCTTAAATTTCCATGAAAAAAACTTTTCCGGCAGGTTTTTTTCATGGAACGCCTCATATGCAGCAACCATTCAGTGAAATACTATTTTCATCCCCTTTAAGTGAAGTATAGAGTGGATTCACTAATTGTCTGTGATGGTGTTTTTTGTTCAAACATTCCAGACAGTGTTGCCAATCTTGTTGAATAACTGTTACCTTGCACTCCAGTAGGTCATGCTTCTTTAAACAAATTCAGGAATTTTCAAATGTTGGAAATGTTCCATCATTTATAGTGTGTAGTAAGTCAACTCAGGTCATTCCAGAGTATTGTTGCTCTGAAGAGCAAACCATATGACAGATGTTTCTGACAGGAAGTAGAGTGAACTAACCTAGCTTCAACAGCCGGTGCAACACTAGTGTGCTGTACAGTACATACTGTAAACTCATCACCAAATGTTTCATTTTCAAACTGAGCCAGATTGCTTGTAAACCTGAAAATAGAATTATGATAACTTATCATGCTGGCATGTACTATTGTGTGCTTCTGCCATAATTCAGTCTGCATGTTTAGGACTTGTTATCATTTTATCCAGGGGTGTGTGCATTATAACACAGACACATTTCATAAATATTCATATATGTTTTGATCTTTCAAGTTCAAAAGCTCAGTCATAAATTAATGTGATTAATAATAAATAAAATGAATGTATGAATGGTTTCTTGACCAAGTACATTGCATTATTTATTTTCCTACCATATATCCTTAAACAGGCCAAGTCACATAAGCATGCTTGTTAAGCAAGATCACTTTATACAACTGGATGTTCATTTCGAAATTCAGTTATAGAAGTTATTTTCTCAAAGGGGCACCCTAAAATGGAAATTCACAGTTCCAATGTGCTGGACTACGGAGCCAATACAACAGAATTTGACTGATCAGATGATTATGGACTGCAGGATATGCCCTACCCAACAAGTGATCACAGTTAACCACATACTGTAGATACAGCATCAATATAGCTTTCTATTTATATATAATACATATAAACTCCTGACTATATTTAGTGTACTATGCAATGGACCGGGCGGCACGGATGGTGCAGTGGATAGCACTGCCGCCTCACAGCAAGGAGGTCCTGGGTTCGAATCCCCGTCGGCCGGGGCCTCTCTGTGCGGAGTTTGCATGTTCTCCCCGTGTCTGCGTGGGTTTCCTCCGGGTACTCCTCCCACAGTCCAAAGACATGCAGGTTAGGCTGATTGGAGAGTCTAAATTGCCCGTAGGTATGAGTGTGTGAGTGAATGGTGTGTGTGCCCTGCGATGGACTGGCGACCTGTCCAGGGTGTATTCCTGCCTTTCGCCCAATGTATGCTGGGATTGGCTCCAGCCCCCCTGCGACCCTGTTCAGGATAAGCGGGTTCAGATAATGGATGGATGGATGGATGCAATGGACCATAAATATAAGTAGAACACTAATCTATGGTGTTATCTATGTCTATGGAATGAACAATCTTTTCTGAGACTGCATACCCAATGCAGAGTGATACCTCTTTGTGAGGTGAATTTTAAAGTGGTGTTAATAATTTAGAACTGTGCTTGTAACCCTGAGGTGCATGTTTGATTCCCAGGTAGGTTGCATTTGATATACCCTTGTGCTTGGTATTTAACATTAATTGCTTCAGTATAAAAGCATAGTGTACACTCAGTGAGTACATTTATTAGGTAGACCTGTACACCTGCTTGTTAATGCAACTATTTAATCAGCCAGTCATGTGGCAGCAACCAAATGCATACATGCAAGCAGACATGGTCAAGAGATTCAGCTGTTTTTCAGACTAAATGTCAGAATGGGGAAGAAATGTGACCAAAGTGACTTTGACCATGGAATGATTGTTGGTGTCAGAAAGGGTTGTTTGAATATCTCAGGGATTTCCTGCTGATCTCCTGGGATTTTCAACAGTCTCTAGAGTTTGCAGAGAATGGTGCGAAAAACAAAAAGCATCCAGTGAGTAGCAGCTCTGCATGCAGAAACACATTGATAATGAGAGAGGTCCATGGAGAAGGGCCAGACTGTTCGAAGGTGACAGTAACACAAATGACCACACATTACAGCAGTGGTTTGCTGAAGAGCATCTCTGAATACGTCAAACCTGGAAGTGGATAGGATACAGCAGCAGAAGACTTATTAGACTATTTATAAGTCTAATAAATACCTAATAGAGTGCTCACTGAGTGTATGTATAAATGGATACCATGTAGAATGTAAGCTTTGTAAGACACTCTGGGTGAGAGATTCTTCTAAAATGCTAAAATTGAATAAAGTGAACTGGTAAACATTGGTTTTTTTATTGGATTACATCGCACATGTGCATTGGCAACTTCCCTTACTTTTTTCTGCAGTTTCCTGGCCCCATTCCTTTTCTTTTTTCCGATTCAACATGTTTTTGAGAAACTTTGACAAACTACGACACTAAATTCCTTTTTTTCCATCACCCCAACCCCTCAGAATTTATACTAAAGCTCAGGTTCTACATCTGTACAGAGAGTTGCTTAGCAAATAGGTCTCACTCACAAATGGCAGATTTTCACTCGCTGACCAAAGATATGACACTGTATGTCTGCATTTATGTAGACAGCAGTCTCTAATTTCAGCCCGGAAGGTCATTCACACAAAGGAGTTACTTTTAAAAACATACAGTATTTGTCATCAAATTCATCTATGTTTTAACCTGTCTGACCTAAGATCATTCCCCCACAGTATTCTATTTCACTAGTCCAAAGCACATGGAGCAGTGGGTAGCACTGCTGCCTCACAGCAAGGAGGTCCTGGGTTCGAATCCCCGTCGGCCGGGGCCTCTCTTTGCGGAGTTTGCATGTTCTCCCTGTGTCTGCGTGGGTTTCCTCCGGGTACTCCGGTTTCCTCCCACAGTCCAAAGACATGCACGTTAGGCTGATTGGAGAGTCTAAATTGCCCGTAGGTATGAGTGTGTGAGTGAATGGTGTGTGAGTGAATGGTGTGTGTGCCCTGCGATGGACTGGCGACCTGCCCAGGGTGTATTCCTGCCTTTCGCCCAATGTATGCTGGGATAGGCTCCAGCCCCCCTGCGACCCTGATCAGGATAAGCGGGTTCAGATAATGGATGGATGGATGGAAAGCACATGGAATAGTGAAATAGAAAGCACTTTGGTCTTTTCACTGATAACTCCCTTATTCATTAAAACCACAATTTATGCCCTGTGTTTTTCATGGTATTGTTACATTAAATTACATGTCATTTGGCTGGCGTGTTTATCCAAAGTGACTTACAGTTGATTTAGACTAAGCAGGAGACAATCCTCCCCTGGATCAATGCAGGGTTAAGGGCCTCGCTCAAGGGCCCAATCGCTGTGTAGATCTTATTGTGGCTACACCGGGGATCAAACCACCGACCTTGCGGGTCCCAGTCATGTACCTTAACCACTATGCTACAGGCTGCCCGGTATCATTTAATCAATCTCTTTTGCAGCGTGGAATGTACACATTCCTCGGAAGAATGTACACACTCATAAAAAGAATGTACACATTACTCCGGGAAAAAATGTTGGATGTAAATTTGAGAGTTTTGTATATTGTAGCACCCATGGAAGCAAAGTGATTTCGAAGGTGTAAACTTTTGAAGGTGTAAAATTATAAACCTGGACTCAGGCCCAGATATTATAATATGGCACACTAATAAATGTGACATGCGTGGAAAGTGGGACTACTCCCAGTCAAACAGAAAAAGTGATATGCAAGGGGTCATTCCATGCCAACTCCAGGAGGTTGCACCACTGCACCTTGGATTTTTCTATTTTACTGTGTATTGGTAGACAATTGTGAGATATAGAATTCCTGAAAACTTGAGCTTCGTACCCCATTTTGTTTTCCCAGTAGAGCCATTTGAAGTTTGCCGGGTGTCACAATGAAAAACGTGTCGTGGCACGAAATGTGATGTGTGAAAGTGTAAAGTGTGTAAAGCAGATGCATGTTTGTGTCTTATGTCATTTCTCAGCTCACCATGAATTCTACATAGAAAACTATCCCAACATACAAATGTGTAAATATTTAGCGCTTTTCTTTACAGAGTTATGGCCTTTAAATATCACATTTCGTTCCGCGGCACGTTTTTAATTGCAATACCCGGTAAACTTTTAATGGTTCTACCGAGAAAACAAGTAAAAGTTTTCAGGAATTTTGTCTACCAACACACAGAAAAAGAGAAAAATCCAAGAGGTGCTGTGGTGCAACCTCCTGGAGTTGACTCGGAATGACCCACTTGTATATCACTTTTTCTGTTTGACATATTCCACGCATGTCACATTTAATGGTGTGCCATATTATAATATCTAGGCGTGAGTCCAGGTTTATAACATGATATTATTATACTACAAAAGTGAAATGGAGCTTGCTGTAATCTGTTGGTAGGTGTCTGGGGGAAATGAATCCCGTCTCATTAGACAATCTTTGAAGTGAGAGATATTAGAGAGAAGCCTGGCCTCTAGCCCTTGTATTGACATCTAACCATACTGTGCAGGATGTGACCAGGCTTCATATTTGCCATGTCATACAGTGTGGATGATTATTGGGGCATTTCAAATATGGTGCCATGTGTACGGCTGTAATACTAGCCACTTGCTAAACAATTTTGGATTTCCCAAACTGCTACAACACATTGCTCTTTTCGGCGTTGTGCTCTGAAATCTGAAATCAACTTTGTATCTTTGGAAGTGACACATTAAACAACACAACACTGTTAGAATAAGAACAGTCATCTGTTTGTGCAACAGCTGCAAAGAAGATAAATATCCTCCTGAATTAAATATGAAATACCATTTACCAAGAGTACTATCTATATGTTTAATGATGGATAATATCTCAGCCTAATCCGTCTCAAGATTATGGGTGCATCCATATTGTTTTCCTCATTAATAATGTCGTTTTTGGGGGGAAGAAGTGGGGGAAGAAGATCGCAAAATGGAAAAAAACACACCTTCGACACAGCATTCAGCTCTACAAAGGCTAGTGTAATGACAGCGAAGACACACTACTCCCAGTTTATGTTCAGAGAACTGTTTTGCTGATTTGCACACGTCAGAGTTTTGTGTGAGTCACTTTTGTCCTTAGACGCCCTCGTAGTCTTCGACATATAGTAAAATACCGCTCATAAAACCATTACATACTGTATCTAATAATCCAAAAGTGCTGGCCACTTCTACCACCCAGTGACTGAGGTTATTCGGCCAACAAAAGCATGAAGTTACTGTTTTTAGAATGCAACAACAATCATCACCGCATATAGACGTATAGGATTTCTTTCTGTCTCAGACCTGCAGTAGGAAGTCATGACTCATGCAGGCTACATTCAAGGACCCTGAAAATAGCCTGGAACACCATTCTAGTTTAGATCAGTCTGCTGAAAAAACCTTTTCTTGGAATACCTCTTTTTTGTTGCCATTTGCCTCTGGGAAAGAACTCCTATTTGCCCATTTCTGTGAAATTTTGTTTTGGAGTGTTTTCCATAAATTCCAGACCATAAATTGATCACATTTTTCATTTGAACACAGTTTTGCAGGTGGGTAAATACTTTGTTTTTACTAATCATCCTAATTAATATGAAAAAACCGAAAGTATCATTTTAGAATTGTGTATTTGTAAATTAACCTGCTTGCATAATTTAAGAAAGGTTAGAGACAGAGATAATATTGAGTGGTATAAACTGAATATGGCACACTGGATGAGGCCATAATGCTAAACATCTGAATAAATATGAAATAAACTGCATTATTTATTTGCTTACCTGGTACCCTTAACCAGGCCAACTCACATAGCATGTGTGTCAAGCATTAGCACTTATACAGCTGGATGTTAATTTGAGAAATTGAGGTTAAGTCATTTTCTCGCGGGCATAGAAGCAATAGGTCACAATGGAGTCGAGCCCATAACCATCTGGCTGCCTGCCCAGTTCCCTAACCCTAGGGTTCCCAAATTTTAAAACCTTGTGGCTGCCTCAAATGGCTTTGGACCCTCATCTCAACAAAGCAAGCCTTTATCCAGGCTGCAATGTACTGCCTATTTAATACGTACTAGAGCCTGTTCAAATGCATCGCATACTGTGGATCTAAAGAATTATTGGCCCCCTTGATAAAAATGAACAAAAAAGGCTGCATATCTACACAGATAATAATCTATATGTTTTGTTCAAACATTTGGGAAAACTAAATACTCTTACTATATCCTATTTACTCTTACGTTTCAGTGATTTTAATTAAGTAATCAAATTTTTTCTAAAGACGATATCTGTCAAAAATATTGTAAATAAAACTAAAAAGTACACCCCGTAATTCTGATTTTTTTTTTTTACGGTGCAATTTTCAGTCTATGATAACAGGATATACCATTTTTCAAAACACTCACGGTTCTATTAATACAACCTATTTAAGATGCCATTGCTTTAGCAACAACAGTTCCTTATTTTGTAACATGTGGCTGGCATTTTGGAAATCCACTTACCTCCTTTTCACAAGAAAAACTCAGAGAAACCGATAGCATGTCCATTGTTTACTTGGAATATTTCTCAGGAGGACTTTTTGTCTGTTTTGCTGTTGCATACTTCTACAAAAGTACTTGTGCATAGGAATTCTATTATCTACGTTGCTATGTTGCTTGCTTTCAAACAGTATATTGCGTTACCATAGTGATTGAAAATTGCACTGTGAAAAAAGAAATGAATGTAAAAATACTCCTCACCATCCGGTGAGACTCAAATTAAATTAATTAATTTAATTTAAATTTAAATGAAGTGTTTCCATTCTCATTTCTACAATGCTTTCAGGCAGATGTTCCTCTTCCCCTGCCTCCCACGGCAGTAAAAGCCGCTAGCTTTATCCAGCTCTGAGATTATTCATTTCCTTCTATGGTCTGCAAATTCACATACAGGTTGTATGTAATGCTTACTTGTGTATTCTGTTTAAAGTGGCATTGTTACTTGGTTAAAAAAATTCTGTTTTCTTCACAGTTTTCTATACACATTCCTGTCTGTTCATTCATTACCAGGAAGGCTACCATTTTCTTTTATGTTAAACTCTCTCTCCCTCTCTCTCTCTCACTCTCTCTCTCTCTCTCTCTCTCTCTCTCTCTCTCTGACCTAGGGTAGAAGTCTCGTGTATCAGTGTCAGTGAAAGAGAGAGAGAGTAAGGTGTAAACCACACCACTGTAGCAGGTACCAAGGGAATCTCTCTCTCTCTGTCTGAGGCACTCTTCTCAGTTTCACTGTCCATTTTCCAGTTCCCTTATTGGCATAGCTCACTTGTCAGAGGTAGGATCAAATCCAGTTCAGTTCATTCCTTTTTAAGGAAATTCATTATAATTATATAATTATATAATTATAATTTTAATTGTACTAACTGAAAGATCGCAATTCCTTTTGTGATTTGAAATGGAACCCTGCCATTTCCTTTTTTTCCTTTTTTTTTTATCCCTTCTTTTTCAATTAGGGTCTGGTCACACATGAACACTCAAGCCACACAGCCCCACAAACAATTTTCTTACAAATATGTCATGCAGTCTGCAGTCATGTAGGATCAGACCACAGAACGATGCTCTTACAAATTTCTGTTTGAGTTTATATCTTCACCCCTGGGGTTAAAGTTTAAACACCAGACACAAGTATGATTCAATTCACTGCATCCAGCTCTTGTTTGAATTGTGAGTATTGGCACTCCTTGTTTTTACGACCAGGTGCTTTGAGAATAGGAGAAAACGCCTTGCAGATTGCATCCCCTGACAATCTCACCAATATTTAACATTTCAGTAAAAATGTTCAGGTTTCACATGGTAGTCTTGGTCTGCCAAAATCTGTGGTCTGCCAAAAATGCTCAGGGGAATTTTCATGTCCATCAACATGTCTAATGCCCTAATACATAACAACACATATGAATGAACAGTTTTTATAATTTGAATATGTTTTGCATAAAAGCTCAGTAAAAATATAATTCTCAATCACCTAAGTCGTATGCAGTGATAGAAATGAAACAGACGTAGGCTGGTGGGTTCCCTTTATTCATACAAATCAATGTCCCATTTAAAAATGAAAAATCCTGCTCTTGTCATATTCAATTTGATGACTTTCAGATAGAAAGAGTGAGCATGGCTACATCACTGTTTAAAATAAATATGTGACATTTTATTTACCTGATTTTTCTGCACCGCAGAGCTCACAACGGAAAAATGTGTAGCATTCCTTTGTGGGAATGTTTTCACTTGGACATACAGTATAGTCACAAATAGTCAATAGATCCTTACAAGCCAAATTTGTAATACAGATATGTCAAACTAAACACTTCCCTAGATTTTCTTCCCCAGATGCCTTGTTAAAAAGCACCTTATGGATAGTTAATTAGATAATTAGCCTAAGCACTTCAACTAAAGGGGTTGCACAGATCTACTTTCCGGGTTTGTGGCACCAGGGTTTAGGTAGACACGCTGCAAAGAGCTCTGGTTTAGGTATTAACCAAAGCTCATCCGGTCTTGCATCAGGCCACCACTTAATAAGGACAAAGGTTACCAAGCATGACTTGATCCGGATCTGCGCTCTAAAGTAAACAGATTCCCTTGGTAGATTTTTAGGGATTATTTGACTTTCTTGTGGAATTTGAGGTACACCTGTCCTTTTTTGTAGTCCCATCTCAGTTACCTCACGAACGTGAGTATGCATGACCTCATTAGAGCCGTGCACAAAGAGCCGTGTTTAAAGCTGCATTGTGATGTCATGCACAGATTGTGTCTTCTGCTCCAGATTGTGAGCAAGAAAGCCTCCTGCATGACTCAGGGAGAATAAACAAAAGAGTACAGCTGCCTCACAGTCTGAAATTATTAAGAGATATTCACACCCACCATTCAGGGCACATTTCCTGTTCCTTCAAAGGGCCCTCTAAGACTACCGGGATAGGATAAAAAACACCAATTAAATTTGCATGTGGAAAAAGAAGACATAATTAGGTCAGTTGGAAGGCCCAGGAAAAGATATGATGCACACCACCTTGGGATGAATCGATGCTTAAGAAAGACACTAAAACATTATTATTATTTTTTAATTAGCGCATGTTCACAGCCCCGAGGAATGCAGATGCCTTTTTTCATGGCCTGTGATGTATTATTTACAGGCCACACTGCAAGGTTTTGGCTGAAAGCTGGGATTCATTGTAGACGTGGGCACCGTTTCAACACAGGAAATGCCAAGCACACGCCTCTTTGGTGAATCGGAGCTTCTCCAGAGCCCAGCTGTTCTGCTCGGCGAGGCGGGGAGTTGAGTGATCACCGGGCTGCATGTGTTTTCGCAAGTTCTGCTCAAAGATCATGTCAACAGAACATAAAAATATGCACCCCCAACTCCTGGGCCAAATTCATTAATCCGAAAGCCTGCCTCGTTCTCGGGCCTGGCGAAGCTGGCTACTATCCCAGAGCCTTGGGAAATCTGATACTCAGATACTCCTGTTCGCTAACTGGATGTCCACCTGTCCGACAATGACCCAGTGCGCTCTTAAAAAAGAAAACAAAAAAATAAAAAAATAAATGAAAGTCAAACTGCATGGCACAAGAAACACCCTCCAGATAGCATTAAAGGGCATCCAATGCTGGCTGTCCTCTGAAAAAACAACCCGTGATTAATGTTTACCGCTATCGTATACATATCATCATATCATTTGACGTGGGTATATATAGATGTTGGGGCATATTGATTTCCAGATGTATAAATGTGCATCACATCTAACCAAATATTTTCCATTCGTTTCTCTTCTTCTTATGGATGACGAAAAATACCCTTACAAGCAACCCACTGTTGTTCATAGACAACTCATTGCTTATCAAACGGCGAGGTTTTAGTTACTGTACTGTACTATATTTCTGATGCTTTTCAGCTATTCATTTAGATCAGATAATAATTTTCTACAGCAATCTAAGCACATTTGTGTCTGGGTGCAATCCCCAAAAATAGCCATTTCGCAACCTTTCTAATTGAAGGCTTCTGGATGGAATCCTTCTCTTCCCTGAGGTCCCTACTATATACGCAGATTACACATCATACCGTATGACAAGACGTATGCCTACATTAGTGTTTCATGCACCACAGGTCTGTACCATCATGGTGTCCTTGGAGGTGAAGCTAGAGCCGTGTTGTCAGAGGCATAGCATATCACAGGAAAATATTAATTGGCTGATATGGACCTTCATCTCAGCCTTTTGATGAGTGGGTGTAAGAGCCTGTGAGCCTCCTCGTAAATGAGCAATGTCCCTGATGTGAGTGGCTTTGAGATCACCCCAGCTGAATGCTAGGAAAGAGGATGACGCAGGAATGTGTAAATGCAGCCACCATGTTGGCTCTGTTACATCACTCATCGGAGCTGAGAATATTGCAGCTATCCACTTCGAAAATTCTCGACATTTTCACACCAGACTGGGTCACTGCCGGACTGAGTTTCTATTTGTGTTTATTGAAATTCTTTCTCAGATGTTTCCCCCTCAACAAAAGTCAATTAAACCACATTCATTGTGCTAATATGCTTATCCTTACGCTCTCTGTTTATTAGACAAAATCCTTGAGTTTGGTGTGAATTTATATATAGTTTCTCTAAATACAGAAGCCATTAGACTGGCCTCCATTACATCCTTTGAGTCTGTGCCAGACAAAATGCCAGACAATAAGCTTTTCTTGTCTGACACATGGGTCTCACCTCTTTTATATATAATTTGGTGTCTTCAGTCCCACTTGTATTTGGAATGTACTGTTCTCTATGTACAAGCATGCTCATATACCACCTCTGCTCCCACCTTGGGAGAGTGAAGATAACTTGTGATTCTCCTCTGAAACACTGCAGCCTCAAACCGTGTACACGTGGGGTGGGAGGAGAGGAGACCGAATGACATGCATGCACAGAGAGACTCATGGCCGCATGGATGGCCAACGGGAGTCACTCGAGCATTGAAGACTACTATCCCCACCAACTGAATCCCTCCCATACATTGCTTGAGCGATGCGAAGCCAATTGTCTGCATTCCCTGTGGAGCTGCTGGCTATAGTCGGTACTGGCACGTCAGATTTGACCGTGGATCTCATGCACGGCAAGTGGAGCTTTTACCGAGTGACCTACCCAGCAGCCCCGTCCTCACCTCTTTTCATAAACAGGAACAGGAACATGTTGGTTTATCAAGGTGAACCTTATTTAAGTGTACAGCACTAAAAGCTAACAACAAAGAACCATAAATATACAAAGTTTCAGGCTGTAGGGCCTGTGCTGTACCGAACAATGCAATGCATATCCACTGACCCTGGATCAGTATCAGATTATCAGATCATGGATGTGGGAAGGATCAGGGTGAATCCACACCTTAACGGGATGTGTTGTGTTGTTTTACACTGGGGCATATTCATCATTATCTGGGCCCCACAGATCCGAGAACAGCTGCACATGAACGTGCCTACAGGACCCCCAAGGGCTTGAGCTGCTGAAGGTTGTCGACAGGGGTGGAGGGGCGGACCGGGGGTGGGCTGTCAGTAATGCACAGCAAGGCTTCGGATTCCTGTAGGAGTTATGTTCACAAGGCCTGTTAGCTGTGGCGGTTGCCAAGGGCTGAAACGCATCCCTCAAAATGTCTGAGAAAATCACATTAAAAATGTGAGAAAAAGTGAAACAATGGCAGCGGGGTTCTTGGTATGCACCATGCTGAGAATTGTTCCTTACGTACCCTCAGACAAATACCACATAGACGGGATATGTGAGATGTGGAAGGTGAGGATATGTGAGTCAGACATAAGGGATGATGATTACGGTATTGCATTTGTGTTCTCTAAATGGACATGTTTCTAAAAACCTTATTTTAATAACTCATACTTTATTTGCTCAGAAGTATCATACAAGAGAGACCATGCCGGCAGTGTTCTGGTATCCTATTTTGAAACATTGCTGGCCTTGTGTGAGGTGTGTAAATATGTCATTCTGAACCTTAGCATCTTAGCCCAGTGGTTATCCCATTTGTCCTGACAGTTAGTGACAGTTATTGTTCACTATCAGCTGTGGGATTTACCTCACACTAGACCTCAAGCATAAAGTGACTTGAATGGAACTTGTCATTAGATGGATGGTCTGGAATCTAAACTTCAAAATGGGGTGAAACCGATAGTGCAACTGAATGTATTGACCTGAACTGTGATTTATTGCTTGGATGAATCACTGCCAGTTCTGGGGTGGGGGCAGTGGCAGTTTTAACAAAATGAAATAAATGAAGCCTTCATGATTGTGTACATTTGGGTGCAGATGTGCAGGTATGTGTGTCTGGGCATGTGGTGCGTGATTGCACTTGGTTTGGTTTGAGTGTGTGTGTATTCCTGCATGTTGCACCATGCTATATTTGAAGAGAGGTGATTCTATACCATTTTTAATGTTACAAGCAGGCTGTTCAACCCATCTAGAATACTAACTTTGCTTACTGGGTGCATGCAGCACAGTGTCAAGTCTGGTGTTGAGTTTATATTACATGTCTTGTTATCCTGCCCATCTGATCATCTTCTGATGAAGGCTGACCTTGTCAGATTGCACCTTGGCTCCCCTTACCTCCTTTAGCTAACCTTACCTTTTAGCTTTCTTTTGCATATTTTTTTTCCTTTTGGGTAATGTCATACAGTAGCTATAGCTGTATAATGATATGTTGACTGGTACTTTCTTTAGTTGTATATGAATGGTTATTTGTTAGTGTTATGGGGATGCCGGTAAAGGATCCAAGTGCAGACCAGAAATGGGGCGCAAAAACAGGGTTTATTAAGTCCTCAAAAATAGACCATGCACAACAGCCGACCACAGGAATAAAAAGTAAAACACAAAAATCCAAAGCTCAGAGGTTACAGGAAACGTGGAACAAAAATATTCTCCAAAAATCAGAACTAGTAAAACACAAAAATCCAAAGCTCAGAAGTTACAGGGAACGTGAACAAAAATATTCTTCAAAAATCAGAACTAGTAAAACACAAAAAATCCAAAGCTCAGAAGTTACAGGGAACGTGAACAAAAATATTCTCCAAAAATCAGAACTAGTAAAACACAAAAAATCCAAAGCTCAGAAGTTACAGGGAATGTGAACAAAAATATTCTACAAACAGAACAGCGCAAAGGTAAGCAGAGCAAAGATTTGACAGCGTTTCTCACCAGCCTTACGGGCAGATACTGGTACGATCTGACAAAGACTGAACCGAAGGGAAGAACTTAAATTTGGCTCCTGAGTAAAATATCAGAGAATGCATAAGACTGTTTTTATATTGTGTTATATTGTGTATTGTGTATATCTGTGGAATATGTGTTGATTTTATAATGTGCTATGAGTAGCCTATGTGCTACTTCGTATTCCTGCCTGCCTTCCAGCCAAGTCTTCAGGAACGCAATTTATTGCGATATCCTGATAGGTTCAGTAATACCGTAAATCCTCAAATTGTGGCCGGGGTCTTTTATTTACTTAGGCTGCACAAAGCACAGGCCTTTATTTGGGGCAGGCTTGTATTCGAGGCAGGCCTTTATTTCTTATTAGGCTTTTGTTGTAGAATTTTATTCTTAGAAATAAAGTAAAAGGCTACACTTAAAGTGGGCCAACACTGTTCAACACTTCCTGTAACCTTTCAGAAACGCAACTTGAGTAGCTAAACCATTAATGAAAGCCAAAACAGATGCATCTTCATAAAATACCAACTTGCCAGACACGCCTTCATGAACAATAACAAATGAGCATAGATAACAGCAAGTTAAGGATCTTTTTTTCCTAAAGTGCGTTTTATTGTGAGAGAGGTTTTATGTAGTTGAAAGAGTGTCAGGATTTCCACCCCTCTGTTTATTGCGAGTCAAGGCAGCCGCTTTCATTCATTCATTGAACGTGCGCTGTGCTGTAAATACATGGAAACCTTATTGCGTACCAATTAGCCTAAATTGAGTTAATTTTTAATTTTGCCTGATTTACTTTTTATTAAATTTGTAGGCTGGAATGTCTCGCGGCAACAATTGTGTTTAAATGTATACTGCTTCAGCTTTTGGCAAGCTACTCAGAAGGGGCGGCAAGCGACTGGTAGCTTGAGAACAACGTGTTCGAGACCCATGGTGTAGGACAACGACTTTTCATTGGCAACAGTATTAAACCAACCAACAATATAAAATATTAAGAAGAGCTCTTTCATTTCATTGAGTTAAATCGAAACAATGTCTTCTAGTGCTCATGGACTGATAGCCCTACTGGTAGGCAATATTACCCCGGCTTGTATTTGGGGGCCGGCCTTTATTTGTCCGAATCGACCACGCCCCCGGCTATTATCTGAGGCCCGGCTTCAAATAGAATCCCGGACACAATTTGAGGATTTACTGTATACGCATATCTGTGTATTCTATTTTCATTTATCAAATAAAATCAATCAATGAATTGCCCCACAAACCAGTCCCCTCTTTGTTGTGCCCCATGTGTGCAGGCTGTGAGCGGGATGTCCGTTGATGAGAAGCCTGGAGCCCCCATGTACGTGTATGAGTCGACAGTCCACTGCACCAACATCCTCCTGTGGCTGAACGACCAGCGGAGGCGGGACATCCTGTGTGATGTCACCGTCCGTGTGGAGGGCAAGGAGTTCCGTGGCCACCGGGCCGTTCTGGCCGCCTGCAGCGAGTATTTCCTGCAGGCGCTGCTGGGACAACCTGAACGTGAGCTCACCATCAGCTTGCCTGAGGAGGTACGTCCCATCCCAACCAGCCGGACAGCACCCTACATGCCCATAGGTGGAAATAACACTCCTAATAAACAGCAGTTTGTCCTTTTACTAGAAACAGGTTAGAGCACTGTAGGCAGAGCTTGTTGTTAGCTACTGTTTAGTACCTCTTCTTAGGTAACATTCCTCAAGCAAAACCTGAAACTGCTTTGGATATAGGGAGTACTGTTTTGCATCACTGACCATTATTTGCAACTTTCAATTCTTAATTTAATGGAATAACATTAAATCTGGATGGTGCACAGTATATCCCAGTCGTCTACAATGTGGCTATTATAGTTAATTACTTAAATGCACAGGGTGCTAACATGCTAACCTGCTAACATGTTTATACTGTACCTGTAATGGCCCATATGCTGGCACACAGACACACACCAGTACTCACCTCCAACCTCTGTAATTACAAAGGAAAGACAAAGCAATGCCAATATTCAAATAAATGTTTTTGTATATAGTTAACAACAATCTTAATTGGAGGCTTAATAAACTTTATAGAGTTAATATAACAATGAAATAAAAAAACATGTTGTCCCAATTAGCTTACTTGAGGCCTGATGTTGGTAGTACATAATAGAAAGGCTTCCATAAAAATAAATTACTTAAAATTAATATGATGTCATCATCTCCCCTTGAAACATTTCATAAGTTTCAGTCTTGGGAGCATGGATTTGTTTGTTGGACAAAGTGAAAAGATTAATTAATTAAAATGACCCAAGATGGCGAGAGGCTTTAGAGGGCAGATATGAAGGATATTGTAATATACATTTCAACTCAGCTTCTCTTTATAGGGAAGCAAAACAAAAGATTAGAGAAAAAACATAAAGCCTGCAACTCAAACAGCGGACCCTCCATTTAAACCGAAGGGAATTCCTTCACAGTGCGAAAACTGATCTTAAAAAAAAGCATGTCTACAACTCTGACCAACAGATATAATATATTAGATAAAGAAACATGGATGTATGTAAATAAACCGATAAACAAGGAATCACAAACCATGGCAAATTGTTCTCATTCTGAACACATTAACACATAGACACAATAAGACCAAATCCCTCAAATGAGGAAGTTAATAATTTTATCATGAACTGTGCAACTGTGAATAGACTACGTTCAACCTGCTGATTAGGATGATGCCTGTTTGGTTCCTTGTCAGCAAAACATTGTAATACAACAAAAGATGCTCACAAATTGTGGACATTTTTCTCTTACATCCATGGAAGACATTTTACATCTAATTATAATTTCGGAAAGGATACGCTGAATTACAAGTTAACTGGTTAAATCTTAAAACCTTAGATGTTACTTAGTCATAGTTACTTAGATGTTGTGTAGTTACGTGTTACGTAGAATTTAAATAGTAATTCATCATTAAGTGAATTAGTTGTTCATTTTGTATATGGCTCTTCTGGTGGATTTTAGAGCCTGCATCAAAATTGTATATATTTGTATATAAAATAAATATATTTATATTTATCCATACATTTTGTTGACTGGAAAATGCTCTCCATTTCAATTTGTAATCTCTATTGACAATGATACCTTACTCATGCAGCAATTACATTCTCTCGTGTCCCTATTCTTGTGGGCATGCACAAAAATCCACATGCCTTAATTCTGTGTAGCCCCCTTCCTCCCCACACCCACCCACCATCATCAAGTTTTATGTCTTTTAAATCCATGTGAGCCAGTTTAGTAAATATGCCAATCTATTGCAGTTACATTGTTATATTGCTTTGCATGTAAACCTGGCCAGTAAGGATAGAGTGTAAGCATCTCTCTGGTCTGTTTCCAACCCCACATAAACCCCTCAACATTCTTACGCTTATCTCATGCCATTCTCAAAACACAGAATCCTCTCCTTCCTTTTCATTCTACATCATCTCCCTGATTAGAATGTGTTGCTGGAGAACATTTGAATGAATTTCCACCCCACATCAAGATGAAAGGCAGATGCAAAAGCACAGATTTCCTCTGTGTGGGGGGATGGTGCGTTTGGAAGCGTGTGGAGCTGGGGGGGGGGGGGGGGGGGTGATATTGTGTGAATGATATCATTCCACGGTTTTGTGGAGGACTTCCTGGTATAGCTCCTGAAAACAGTGTGTGAATTTCAGAACAGTCAAAAAAGTTTTCAATTCTGCTCTCGCTCACCTGTTTCCTTCCTTTTTGTTTTCTGCTCTTCACAACCTTATGGGTCTTCTTTGCCATGTGCCTTCTCTGCCAAAGAGAGGTCTTGTTGCTGGGTGGAGCTGGAGTTCTCTCACTGGAGGTCTCTTTATGGGCCTTAGACCATGGTCACTTAAATCTGGGATTCCCAAGCTGAGATCCTGAGACGCCCAGATATTAAGTCTATGTAGAAGTATTAAGGGGTCCACAGAAAAATGGAAGAATATATTATTGTAATCATTAAAATGATCAAATATGCATATTTTACTGAATAGTAACATTGTATATCCATGACAGCACATGATGACGCGTGCTTCCTTGTATTTGTGTGATAAATGGCCAAAGCATTGCAGACTGTAGTGTATCCGTGGACCTCAGCATAGTTTATCAATGGATGTTATTTCATCTAGGCCTAAAAATGGAAAATGCAAAGATGCAGGGCTACAAAGAGAAATACATATTCAGCTCCTTCTTGTGTTGCTCATGAGCTTCCCTGTAGTGCAGTTGCACGAGTATTTAGTGAACAGGGAGCTTGTTTTTCATTCTTCATTGCTTCAAATGTGCCAGCTAGTTTTTTGGGTTTTTTTGCTGTGAAAAAAGACCTAGCTGGCACACCACTGATGTTTTTCTCTGTTGGTTTTGTGGAGGTAATATGATCGCGTTTTACCAGAAGGATGTTTGGATTCCCGTATCTGAGTGGCTGTGGCCACGTGGCTGAGTCAGACCTTCATCCCAGCCAAGGGAATTTAGTCTTGTAGTTTTCTCCTCGACAGCAGAAAGAAATCAAACCTCCCTGCCCATTAAAAACACATTATTCCAGGCAGGCTTCTTATACTTAAGGTCCATTCACTCATGTTTTTGAGGACTTACGTCATTCAATTGCAAAAAAAAAATTATCTCTTCCCAGAACTATTTTATTTGCATTCTCTTCCCCCTTCCCCCTGCCCATCAAAGTTTAAGTCCGTGTAATGCAATTGTGCTGCTCTGGGTGAGTGCTTCCTGTCTTATGTTTTTTGTCACTTCAGTCCCAGCTGCTTCCTGTTCTCCTTGTAGAAATGTAACTAGAAAGCAGAAGCACTAGCTGTCTTCAAGGAGCATGCTACTGAAAGGGTCAGTTGGAGGTTTATGGATTAGGAAAGTGCGTTCATTCAGCTGGAAGATAAGCTTTTCCCAGGTGAGCTGTTGAGCGGATGGATCGGTTGGCACCCGGTCATCCTGAACTATGCCAGAACTATGACGCTCAAGGATCGATATGGAAAATAGGAAACTGTAAATGTAGGGACCCTAGTGGAACTGATGGATCCAAGCAAATGCATACATTACATCATTCCATAGGTGTTAATTGAATGAAAAAAGTCAGGCTTTGCAGCATGGCGAATTGACACAGATTTTCATGGAACCATTATGTCAGGGGAACAGATCAGCTGCTACCCACCAGCAAACTGAGTGCCAGGCTTTTTTTTCTTCTTTTTATCTTGTTTCAGGCTTCTAGAAAGTCCAGTCATACCATGATAAAGGAAAAGCAACATGTCGATGCTGAATGAAGATCATAGCACTTCTTCTTAACATTAATTGAAATGAAATTAAATGAGAATGAATGTTTAACATGAACACTTTGAAAAATGAATCATGGTGAAGCAAAATAAAGTAAAAATATGCTCAACAAGTTGAAATTGAAATTTAATATTCAGAGGTCTCAGCTGTTATATATTGTCCAAAGGTGACTGTATCGGTTTATTCATTTAAGCATAGGCTACTTTACTCACTTCTGAGTAAGTGCACGGTTCTTCTTTTTTTTTAGCAGCTAAGGCACTCTACTATAATGGTTGTTACTTACTGACAATTAATTTGAGGAATGTGTTCATCTCTTCTATTGGCCTATCCTTTTAAGGATCTTAGCAAGCATCTCAAAACTAAGTCAAAACTAAAATAAAGTCAAACACCTCTCAAAACTTGGCATGCATTCCGTACTTCCCTGTACCTGCACATGCTTATATGATACAAGTTATACCAATGCTTTCGAATTGTCTCACTACACTGCCAACAGTGGATAACAACAGACAGTGACAGCACTAATAGTAATGATGCCACATTTCTATTTTTACATTATTGGCATTTGGCAGATGCTCTTATCCAGAGCGACATACAGTTGATTAGCAGGAGACAATCCTCCCCTGGAGCAATGCAGGGTTAAGGGCCTTGCTCAAGGGCCCAACGGCTGTGCGGGTCTTATTGTGGCTACACTGGGATTCAAACCACCAACCTTGCCTGTCCCAGTCATTTACCTTAACCACTACTCTACAGGCCGCCCCATTACTGCAGTACATTATTTGAGTGCATGTGTACCATTTGAGCCACCCTTGTTTTCAGTGCATGTTTCCTTTTTTCCTTTTACACAGGTCACTGCCAAGGGATTCGCCCCATTACTGCAGTTTGCCTACACCGCCAAGCTGCTGCTCTGCAGGGAGAACATCCAGGAGGTGATCCGCTGTGCCGAGATCCTGCGCATGCACAACCTGGAGGACTCCTGCTTCCGCTTCCTGGAGGCACAGCTGCGGAGCGAGGAGGACGGCGTGCTGCTCTGCCGCAAGACGCCGTCCTCGACGGGAGACGACGACGAGGGTGCGCGACCTGAAGCTGTCTCGGTCTCCCCCTCCTCCTCCAACCCCCCGCAGTCCGCACCGGACGACCTCCTGGGGACAGACTTTCAGAAACACGTCTCCTCTGACCTCCCCCGCTGCCCCAAGTACAGGAAGTACCAATGGGCCTGCACCAAGCAGAACAACGACACCTCTACATGCACCAGTACCTCAGGTTTCGAGGAGGCCACGGACCGGTCTGACGGCGGGTCGCCGAGAGTGGCGGTACTGCAAGTCAAGTCGGAACCGGGCACCGAAGACGAGATGGCCCCGGCATGTCTGTCCGTCGATGAACTGGAGCCCGCCGACAGGGACGGCGTGTCTGCAATGGACACGGACGATGGGCGGTGTAGCCCCTCCTTGGTGGACCTGCCCAAGGGCCCCAAGTTGGCCCCCTGCCTCCGCTCCTTCTTCAGGAGGGGCGTCGACCTAGCGGGTCTGCCTGGCACGCGACAGCTGTTCGCCGACAGCAGGCTCCCCCGACATCAGGGCAAAGCTGCGTCTCAGGGCGACTGCAAAAACGGACGCGGGCCTTTCTCTGATGCCGAACTGGAGCTGCCGCCGGTATCTCTCGGAGAGACAGGCGACCCGGCCTGGAAGCAAGACGTGGACCCGGACCGGCGGAGCGTCATCTTCGCCCCGGGGGGTTGCGAACCAGCAAACTCCTACCACGGCCGGAACTCGCTGGAAAAGGAGCACACAGCCAAAGGCTTGTGGGCCAGCAGCAGCCAGTCCCTGCCCTGCTCCCAGGCCTACTCGCCCGCAGAAGCTTCGTTGGTGTGCCGGCCGCGTCCCAACACCAGCTGCCCCGTGCCCATCAAGGTGTGCCCCCGCTCCCCGCCCTCGGAAGCTCGGACCAGGACCTCCAGCTCGTGCTCCTCCTACTCCTACGCGGAGGACGGGAGCGGGGGCTCGCCCTGCAGCCTGCCTCAGTTTGAGTTCTCCTCTTCCCCCTGCTCCAACCCCGCCCGCTGCCTGGCTGCCGACCCACAGGATCAGGGGGCCGGGGGCGACGGCGTCTTCACCACGGCGCACGCCAAAATTAAGTGCGAGCGGTCGTACGGCATGAACTCCAGCGATGAGTCGGGGTCTTTCTCTGAGGGGGATAGCGAGTCGTGCCACCTCCAGGGGCAAGCGCCAGAGGTGAGTGTTTTTCGTGTTTCAACACGGTACGCTGTGACCACTCGCCTCTCTCATTTCTGTTGTATTTTTTACTTTCATGTCTGCTGAAGCACAGGTTTGTACGGTATGTCCAACATAGGATAAAATCTTTTCTTCCTAAATTAGAATTGCCAATTGTGCTTTCTAGTTAACATTATGCAGCATGCACCTGTATACCACTGAACAACCTTCAACCCAGTTACCTATCACTTGTGACACCTGGTGGCCTGTGATTACCTGGGAGTTGTCTCTGGGAGTTGCTTATATACAAATGTACTATAAAGGAGATGACCCTGGATGACTTAACTACCCAGGTAGGATGAGGCCATTAGTGCCTGAAGAAAATTTTTTAATAGGAACTGCGTTTAACTTTTGTATGTTTTAAATAACTGGAATCTGGTTTTCAGCTAACTGCCCCTTTTTACATTAGATGAAATGTTGCCACATTAAATAACAAATCCTTGTTATTAGTTTTGCCTTGACTGACAAAACCAAACCAAATACAATGTGCATTCATAGTCAGTCTTTTCATTCACAATATGTCTGTATTATCAAACAGATTTAATAGACTTAATTCAGATTTCTTGTCACCCATGTTGTTTATTTTGCTCTATAAATAAGATTGTTGACATAGTCCAGGCAGCATGGAATTTCCATTTTGCTGTCTCCACGCTGAAAGTGTGTGTGTGTCTGTATATGTTTGTGTGTGTATTTAAGCATAGATTAATGACTCCCCCTTGTATTATTTACAAGTAAGGAGAAAGCTCTCTGGCCCTGAAGAGTGAGGAGTGAATTATGCACAGAGCTATCTGAGAGGAACTAGTGCATTTCCACGGTAGTCTTTATTACTCAACTGTTCAGATTTTGCAACCAAAGGAGAAAGTCACATTGCAAAATTGGTACTATGTCTACGGAAGAAATCTGGTCATTCTACATCGAGGAACGGCTGGACATACAAACTCTGCTCTAATGTGTAACCGTTACCTACATTCAACCTGATACTGTACTTGATTTTTGTTGGGGGGTTTTTTTCAAACCCCTGGTTGTTGAAAGGTGGCTTTATGTGGAACTGATCTGTCACAGGAAACCAAGATAACTAGTCTTTGTACTGCCCTTTAGGCTTTTTGCATGAGTACAATGAACCTGACATTTGGATCAGAGGCAGGTCTTTCCCTAACTTCCCTAAAAATTTAAACTTTACAATGTTTCCAATACTAATGCACAATTGACAATTTGGAACATTCAACTGAAATGTTCTTAAAGACGATCTGCACCGTGCTTAGATGAACGTAGGTCAGCCCTGTTTTCCCAGTCCTGTTCTGTCAGTTGGCATCATGCACCAGCAGTGATGATTCCATACATTATGAATGACTCTCTACTTATTCAGTTCATGCACTCTACTAGTTGGCCCTATGACTCCTTTCTGTGTTGAGGCTGAAGAGAGTCCACTTTCCAGAAGTTTCTGGCACCTTTCTGATATGACAAATGGACTCACAGAGCCATTTCCCCAAATATCATCTGTCGTATGAAGTATGGATTTCCTTTAGGTGAACTGCAAGAACTCTTTGTTCCATGTTTTCCTGGATTTTTTCAGCAGGCTACTGAAAATATAAAATATTTTATCATGTTTGAAGCCTTGGTAAACTGTTTACTTGGACTTGTTGCATATAGCGTTCATGAGGAATGGGCTCTCTGGTTGGACGGGCAAAATTTGTTGTTTGTGCCCATCCAATCAGACACTTCCCTGGGTTTCACTGTGGGTTTCAAAGTTCCCTTTCCAGTAGATCCTTGGTCCTTGAAATCCCATGCAATCCATTATCTTCAATTTAAAGCATTACTTTAGCCATGCAATAGATGTATTCTTCCTGTTTGTATGAACTCTTTTATTTTAATTGCCAGACCAGTAAATGGACTTACTGGCATAATGATTTTGTTTGTGCAGGGCACCTGTGTGCGCATGTGTGCGGTGCATGTGTGAGAGAGATAGGACTCGTTATAAATAGCAGAGGCCAAGAACTGGAAGCAATGAATTTTGTAGGGGAAGGAAGCTGTTAAACTGGAGGCTAACTTTACCAATGCAGTTGAAGTCAATGCAACACTTTCTGCCACCAAAGAAGCCCATCCCTGATGATGCTCACCCAGAATAGGATATCACTCTCCATGCTATCTGTTGTAGAAAAAGGCAAAAAAGTGCGAGCTAGTCACTAAGGAAACACAAATGTGACTGTTTATGCAAAGGAATATGTCCATCTTCCTGTTTTAATCAAACTTTTTTTTAATTGGAATGAAAGTCAGTGTTAAATCAGTCCATCCACTCCTTATGTAACTTTTTTTTTTTTACAACCCATACTGTCTGTAACAGTGTAAATGCACATACTTCACATAAATGTAAATAAATCTAGAGCATAAATACATGTAAAGCCAAGGACAAATTAAGCTATTGTGCTGCTTTTGACACCTTATGTCTACAGTGTCATTATTTTAATGTGATCATAATTTCATGTGAATAATTTGCTGCCAGTTGCATAGCAGTTGTGTGGGGCATAATATATATATATACGCCTTCGGCAGCAGAATTAATTAATTATGCCATAGGCATTTATGTAGTTTATTATCAGAGACCAATTATGGTTACAGTGATCAGCAGCAGTTTGTGCTACCCCTTTTACACAGTCTATGTAACCATGTAACAGACCATTAAAATCTATTACTCGGATCAACATTGCTGTTTTGATGGCTACAGTATTACTTTATCTGGTATATTTTTTTCAATGATATTCAGAAAACGAGAGCGGTCAAGTGCGCCCCCAAGGCTGGTATATTGTTTGATTGAGGTAGACTGACCTAGTAAATTGCATCTGGAACTGGTGAAAATAAAAATGACCTTGGTATTGAGGTGAAGGGTGTTTTGTATTCTGTGGGTTCATGTGTGTGTATGTGCATGTGTGAGGGCACACCTGCTTTACCTTGGTTCTCATAAGGGATAGTTCCTCTTAAATATTGCATATTACGAACCACCCTACACTGCAAAATTATTCAATTTCAGAATAGTTCATTCCCACCCTAGAAATTCTGCTGTGAACATTTCCATTGAAGGCAATTCATTCTGCAGGGCAGGAATAGTCCAATTTGGCTCTCGTAGCCAATAGTACTGCTGGTTTTCTTTTCTACCCGAGAGTTAATTGATCAATTGATGCCATGGATTGGATAGAGCTCTGACCCAGTGTCCGAGGTTTAAATCAGTCCTTAAAAAATCAAATTTAAAGGGAATAAAAACCAGCAGTACTGTACTGCTGACCTTGAGGTGTTCCTGCTGCATGGAGACTAACTACCCCATCAGGAATTGGCATGAATACTTCATAACCAATTCCATAGTCAAATCCAAATTGCAACAATTACATTTACATGAGTTATTTAGCTGCCGCTTTTATCCAAAGCGACTAAAAGTTGATTCGATTAAGCAGGGTCACCCCCTGGAGCAATGAGGGGCTAAGGACCTTGCTCAAGGGCCCAACAGCTACACAAGTCTCATCGTGGCTACGCTGGGACTTGAACCATCAACCCTCCAGGTCCCTGTCATGCACCTTAACCACTCGGCTACATGCTGCCTGACTTACTATATTCCCGCACCATCCAGCCCAAGAGATTCTCTCCCACAAGAATGCTACCTCCTTGCTTAACAGATGAGCTCTACTTTTCACACAAGGGATGGACAATTTATTTATGGCTTCTGTGGAGAACACTTTGTCAAACCAAACTTATTACTGTCTAAGCCAGCCCTCCTCTTGACACGGCCTATATATGGATTCCGCTCCTACCCTAAAGAAAAATACCCACAAAGCCACTTTGGAAAGAGGGCATCAGTCCTAACCAATCACAGCAGGCCAGAAATCTAGTACTCTAGTACCTTTTCATGTTAGTGATCATTATAGGATGATGGGCTTCCCTCTCTCTCCTACATATGCTTTCAGACATTCAAATATGTCTGGAATCTAATAATGGTTCTTCAAAAACCTAATTCATATTATTCAGTGTGGGTTTATTTTGCATTCATTCTGTTTTTAACATCACTATCATAACAGGATACAGAGATGGAGAGGGAGAGCTAGGGTGAGAGGCTGGGGGAAGTGCAAACACTTTTCTTTCAGAATAAAAGGTGTTGTATACTTTAGTAAGCAAAATACAGTACTTTACACGTCATGAGACACATACTATCACTTAGCTTCCATGCGTCCTTTTGGAGTCTCCAAATATCCTTTTTGGAAAACTGCCTAGACATAGCTTAGAAAAAAAAGAATGCAGAATGGTCATTTTTGGTGATACTGCTATGAAATTTGTCCAGCGTTTTGACTGGCTCCATTGTGTTTCTAAGTGCACCGGGCACCGCCACAATAATCTGTATCCACTCAAATACAGAAAATGTTTTCAGTGAGAAAAAAATCTTCCACTTCCACTGAACTTCTGTAACTTTTCTAATTCTAACTCTAACAAAACATTCTGACAGAAAAGGGGTGATACTGAAGGGGTTAAAGTACAGCGAGTCGGTTGGTTCTCTCCTCTACAAACGGTGGAAAGAACATCTACCCCTCCATTATCTATCTGTCTGTTTGTCGGTCTAAGGTATAAAAAGTAATGTATATTTAGTTTTTGGCATAATTTCAGAAGTAACTGCCTTCTTTACTCAGAGGAAAGCATCAGATTTGGTGAGTCACTGTATAGAAAAAAGGCTGGGGCCTTTTAGGGGCGACATGGCTCAGGCAGTAAGAGCAGTCGTCTGGCAGTCGGAGGGTTTGCTGGTTCGATCCCCCACCCAGGCTGTGTCGAAGTGTCCCTGAGCAAGACACCTAACCCCTAAATGCTCCTGACGAGCTGGTCGGTGCCTTGCATGGCAGCCAATCGCCGTTGGTGTGTGTGAGTGTGTGTATGAATGGGTGAATGAGAAGCATAAATTGTACAGCGCTTTGGATAAAGGCGCTATATAAATGCCAACCATTCAACGATGCCAACAGCTATAGCCATGTCAATGCAGCTTACGAATAGTGGTAGTCATGCACTCTTAGGCGATACTGTTTGTTACTGTATCTAGTGTAGTTAGCAAACACTGACACTGTTTAATCTGTGATTACATGCAGTGCATTGTATTATAATAGTTCAGTAGCTATATAGATTTGTTTGACTGTGTTTTTGTACTGATAGCTCTCCCCAGTTGCACAGCTGTGAATACATTTTCTAGCATGTTTAGTAGCTGATTAGCCAGTTCAATAGCTTCTCCCTACTCTCTTTTTGTTCTGAATATGAATATTGGAAATACCAAAATGTATTATGTTAAGAATAAATAATAATAGACTTTTGTGGTTTCTATTTCTGAAGCTGTTTCTGCTTCTGGAGATGGTTTTGAAAACACAGAAATAGATAAGACCTGTTTCTGAAACAACCGTCTCCCGGTAAAATCCCCAGTCTGGCTCTGTCATTCTTTCTTTTCTTTAATCATCCCCCATTGGTTGAATTAATGAATTGCTTTCCACCTTAACTGAAGTGTGTGTTGAGTGTTCTGTCACAAAAAAAATTGCTGCCATATGTCACTTAGCACATCTGTTGTGGTTTAGGTGGAAATATATATTTTTTATCCTTGAAAGTCTGGATATATATATTTTATTCTGTATTATTATCATTATTATTATTAAAAATATAGAAATAGCAGCAAACAATTTGTATGCTGGAAAGAATACAAATTGTGTCCCTTGTGTTGTATTACAAGCGATACCAAAGCTGAATTATGAGAGTTGTCTTGCCTGGTAGCTCACATAGGTTTCCGCTATTGATGATGTTGTGTAACTACCATGACTGTCACTGTCAGAGTGCTACTTTTCTGAAGCACAGGGTTTTGAGCCACCTGAGCTCTCTTCTGTTAATTACTTTCCAGGCTTCTGCGACCAATAGATTTCTGAGTCATGCTTTCCTTTTATTACTTGTTGCTTCTCGAAGAGGTGCAAATATTAAATCTGGCAGTTGCGAGACTGTAGTTGGATTCCCAGTCATGGAGTGTGGTCAGGGCGCCATCTTGCGGAATAGACATGTTATTGCCAGCAGCCATTGATAGGTCTGTTAATTTAGATGGTGTTGAAGTTGTTACTTTTTAGTATGCATGCTTTAAGTATATTTTCCTTCAAAATGTGAATAGCATTTTTTTTTTTTAATCTAAACATTTTTGAAGACTTGAGTCTTTGTCGTGTTAAACTCCTCATCTTACACGTTTTTTTTTCCCCCCAGGTCAAACTTCCTTTCCCAGTTGATCAAATCACAAATCTTCCACGGAACGACTTCCAAATGATGGTAAAAATGCACAAACTGACCTCAGAACAGCTGGAGTTCATCCACGATGTGAGGCGGCGCAGCAAGAACCGAATCGCAGCGCAGCGTTGCCGGAAGAGGAAGCTGGACTGCATCCAGAACCTGGAGTTTGAGATCCGCAAACTGGTACATTATCACCCCGATCTATACTCATTCATTCATATATTTGCCAGGCCAGGATTCAGATAATTGTCTATGCTTTACTCAGTTTTTTGGTGTATTGGAACCGTGTGAAATACACTCAGAAAGTGTGAGCTCTTCTGGTCCTCTTGGTTGGCTCAATTGCACCAGGCAAGATTACTCGAGCACAGAAAAGTTTTTAAATCCAAGACAATTATGTATTCGACTCAGGCCTGATATGTGATCCGTCATTCGGATGAGACATTAAACCGAGACCTGCTGTACAAATCATGATTACACATTTGTGGGAAAGACTGTACATGATAATGATGCGCATAAGTTATATATAATGTGAATGAACAACACAATAAGTGACAATAAAACAACACTATTTTGAAAGATTAACAATATGTAATGTGATAATCTTAACCAGTGTAGGGAAGTAACGCAGCTGTCTGGCAAAGTACTGCTCTCTTCATCTCCGCAACTTTCTGGTCTTAGCAAGGATCCTCGCCTGCAGCCCATCTTTCCTTTTCACTGGAAATCACACACCATAACTCATAGCCACACGCATTACTGGCTCCATTTTGAACTTACTTGTAGCCAGAATAACTGCATAGCCTACCAAGCACCCAGCTCCTAAACAGCACAAAAATAATGAAGATAGACAGTCGCTCACAAGGCAGTCTCTAGCTGCAATTAATCATTGCCCCCACTGACCTGGCTTCTTCAACACTAGCAAAAGGAATTCAACTGAAGCAGTTAGCTAGACCAGGGGGTTCCCAAACTGTTTGCCAGGTCCCCATGTTGGGTCGCCCGAAAATCTTTAAAAAGATTAAATGTAATTTTTCTCTTTAAAATATGTGAATGTAGGCCACTACATGTTTAACATTACAACAACCCAAATATAATACAGCATTGAGGCAGGAGAGGTTGTGGTATGGCTAAAGGGTGTTGTTAGGCACAAGATGTGGGTGGGGTGTTGGGATTGTGTACGTTTGCAAACATTCACTTGGGGTCACATCAGAAAGATGGGAATGGGAACCCCTGAGTGTACATATAGCTATCCGTCTATTTCAGTTGTGTATCTTGTACAGCACATTCATTAGATGTATTTACTAAGTGCAATTTAAATGCCATCGGCATTTGTTAGATAGTTACGGTTGAAGTAAGTTAGTCAGAGGTTGAAGGTAACGGGTAACTATCTATCCATCTATCTATCTGTCTATCTATGTGAATATGAATATACTCCTATACAGACTCACATATGCTTATTTATGTATGCGTGCATGCTCTTAAGCCTGATTTTTAGTCAACACAAGTATGCACATTATAGCAGAAGTGTGTAGCACTCATCCTAGCATAGTTATTGCATACAAATGTACAAATATGCGATGGCAGCATCATTAGTGGCACATTATCCAAGCTGGTTAGTGGTCACACACCATGTCAACACTGTAAAACCTTTAAATGCAATTACACCACAGTTCAGCACTGTCTATAGTGTGTAGACTACTTACATTCAAACACTCAAATACAACTGTGTACACATATATATACATCTACACACACATGCACTGAAATACATGCTTGCACAGAATGTACACTCACTGTATACACAGACACTGATGCACACACTCATACACACTATTTTAAGCACATCCATTTGCCGTTTTGAATATTAGAAGTAGGAATCTAAAAAGTGGCAAATTTACATTTTAATGGGGCACTTATTTTCAATGGGTCTGTATCTGAGACAACACTGGTCCCACATTTACAACTGACTTTCAACCACAAGGTGGTGCAGTTTGGCTGCAGTCCTTTCAGTGTTAGATTTAAGTTAGACTGGTTGAGGCTTGGCCTCCTCCCATTTCCCCAGCTCCTGTTTATCACTTGCCACCACAGGTCTCCATATTGTTTCCTAGAACTGATAGAAATGTTATTAATCATATTGTAAGAATCACAGACACAACACCAACACAAATCTATTCAGTGACCTTTTGGGTGTTTCTCTGTCTTAAAAACTATACCAAGTTATGTTCTTCCAAAGCTCTGTATGGATTTAGTCAAGGCTCTATGACTTCTATCTAATGATGCCTGGTAGCTCTGCAGTGTCATTGCAATTTTTCAACTGGAATCTTTTTCTGTATTCATTTGCAGGAAACACATTCCCATCCTCTTCTCTCTTGCAATTCTATATTTCCCCTTTTTCCAGATTGTGGTAGCTTAACCTTTGCTTTTTCAGGGTCTTTTATAATCTTATCTCTTTTTTGGATTAAATAACAATTGAATTAGCTTTGTTGCTGGGGTGTGTATTGTAGTGTTGCAATGTATGTTTCCTGTTTGAAATGATTTGTGGCTTGTTAGCAGTGCTAGCCTGAGGATACTGCAGGGCAATTGAGGTGGTGCTCCATTTTGGGCATTAGACAGCATTTATGCTTCTGTAATTTGCAAATCATCTGATACTGTTTTCAGGAATAATGAATTAAATGGCAAATGGATGCCTGTGTACTGTCTGAAGCTCATTTTTGCCCTCCCTACATGAAGTTAACAAACTTTATAATATATTGCTTGTAACATTACATCCCTGTCTGACTTTAGAAGCAAATATCAACAGCTAACATCGGCTAGCAAAGTTGTATATTTGACAAACATTTGTTTACTGAATGTTAAGTTAATGTTTGTAGCTACTGATGAGCTAATGTTACAACATCTTCATTTCTATAACACTACTAATTCTGAATACATTGTATTACGGGCTTTAAATTTCAGTCTGGACCAGCTCCACCCTGCACCACACCTTTACAATTTCATATGACTTTCGGAAAGAGGGTCGGGTAACTCATAACCAGTACCAGCTCTCTTGTGGCATGTAGTGAAGTGGTAAACAGAGAAATGGAGTTGTTAGCTGATACTGAGACGATTTTTCAACGAGAAACGGCTTGGCTGCATCGAGATGGCAAAGTATCTCTTTGAATTATACTCAAGGTTATCTGCATATTGCAGTAAGTGCTGGGTAGATTTTTGTGATAGAAAGGAATTGTGAATGTATTTGGTGAACCTTATGGTAACCTCACTGACATGCTCATCAAAGACTTAAACCTTGCCGACCATAACAAACTTTTGATTTCCCCTCCTCTGTTGTTCAGTTTGCTACTGAATAGTGGATCAGACACATTCCCACTCAGATTAGCAATACTTATTGTCAAAGGGATGTTTTCAACATCTTGTGGAATCCATGCCACTAACAATTGAGGCTGTTTTGAAAGCAGGGGGAGGCCCTACCCAGTATTAGTATAGTACTAATAAAGTGCTCAGTGAGTGTTAAATGTGATATATTTGAACAATTACAATAAACAAACTAATCAAACTAATCAGTTTGACTGTCATTCAGTAGGTGTCTGGCATCTCGGGGGATTCTATCAGAAATCTGACTACAGATTTAAGATTTTTTTATACATATATATTATGTTACTATTTATATATGTTAATAACCTATACGAGAGAGTGCTAGAATGTGGTTTGACTAATCAGAATGACTAGCCTCAGATTTGACCCATATTGGACCCCCCATCCTACATGCACACACCGGTATCTTCTGTTGGCAGGCAGTACTGACTTTGCAAACAAGAAATTCTGACTTGTGTTCACTGAAGAACTGAAGGCTAGTAGCACTTCTCTGTATGGAATGTAAGATTAAGGGCTTGTGTAAGGGCCTTGCTGTTTTCTGGCCATTCAATAAAGGACTCTCTTTCTCTTTTCTCTCTTCTCTCTATCGCTCTCTCAGGTGTGTGAGAAGGACAAGCTCCTAACAGAGCGAAACCAGCTGAAGGCATGTATGGGGGAACTCTGGGAGAACTTCTCCTGCCTCTCCCAGGAGGTGTGCCGGGATGTCCGACTGAGCCCAGAACAGGTTCAGTCCCTGAACCGTTACTGCCCTGCCCTGCGTCCCGTTCACGTGGCCTCCAGCCCTGCCCCTGCCACAAGCATCGACCTCACCATCAACCCTGACTCCCCCACACCTGAACCTACCGATACCCCCAGTTCCCCCCACCCTCCAGAGACCGAGTCTGGTTCTGCCCACTGGGGGCCAGGTATTGGGGCCAATGGGCTTGAGGAGACAGGGTCAGGGGAGGGGCAGGACCCAGGCCCCGCCCACTCAGAAGCAGGGCCACCTATAGAACAAAGCAGTTCCACAGTAACGGTGGATTTCTGCCAGGAAATGACTAATAAATGCACGACTGAGGAGCAGCCTAGACAGGACTATGCCTAGTAATGTCGGGAAATATTTAATTTCCTCAGTTGTTTTCTGTATGTTCGTTACTCCTCTGCCTAGCAGTTGAGTTAGGCAGCTTCTACCAGTGTTCTTCTTCTTTTTTCAAATGATTTTTATTTTTTAAAGTTGACACTACCATTGTCTTAACAGCAGCAATACCCCAGGTGTTTTCTTTCACCCTGGGACAGTGGGGGGAAAAACTCTTAAAATGGTGCTACTCTCTCACTATGTCCCAGGGCTCCTTTCACAGTGAAAATTCTGGGCTTTCGGTTTTTGTTTTGTTTTTGTTTTGTTTTCCCTGTGTTGTATTCACTTCTGAATGGTAATGGCAAGAAGGCCACATGTCATATTTTCAGACCTCCTGCAGCTATGCTGTCTTCAGCTCTCTCTCTCTCTTTCTATCTCTCTCAGTAATGAAATCTCAGGAAATCCTCTGAATGTTCAGTATTCTTCATGAAAACACACTGACAATGCATTACACAGCAGATAAACTGAGCAGGTTCATATGCAATTTTTAATTCTTTTTTTATAATTCTTTTGCATTAATTTACTCAAAAAACTTACATTTATTGTGCAGATTTTCACATTTAAACATTCCTATTTTGCGCTGATGTGAAAGAAAGAACAGTAAAAGAAAAGATAAGTAATCATTATAATGTTGTTGAAAGCTTCCCCACATAAAATGTTTTTTGTTTTTTTTACATAAAGTATTCAAGAGCTTTTTGCTAGATGTTGTTTGGTAAATGTATATGTTGTGACATGGTGGAGTGATCTTCTTGCATGGTGACCTCTGTTACACAAAATTATTTTTCCCCTTGCTCCCCAAATGGGCAACACCTTGCAGGGATTTAAAATTATTTTAAAATTATTTTTCCCCAATCTACATTTTTAGTAAATGTAATATAAGGCATTTGTTTCTCTATGATTATTTCCTACTCTCAGGATCAGCATTTTTACACTTACTCCATACTCCAATGATTTTTGCACATCTCACTAGGATACCATAGATATTCACTGGCAAAGTTACTGTTGGAGGCAAAAGCAGAAGCAAAAGCAGTTGTATAGATAAGATTTTTACCAACAATTACAGAAAGTGTCATTTAAACTGTCTTATTCTACATTGTGTCACTTTTGTGTCAATGTGAAAACTTTGAGGATCTGTGAAGGTGGTTGAGTGTTTCTAAACATAGCTCTGAAAAGCAATCTTGTTGGAGGGAAATATGTATTTAGAAAGAAAAGTTACCATACTGAAATTGTCTCCTTTTCTGACCATTTTAAAATAGGGGAGATATTTCCGGATAGGAAGAGGAGGATTAAACCGAAGGAAGCTATGGAAAAACTTTTTCATGAGAAAAACTTTTGCAAAACCAGATGTACCCATGGAAAAATAGTCGCCTGTTGACTTTAATGGGCATTTGTTGCTTCCCCTTCCAGTAGCACTCCTGCCGCTAGATTAGCACTTCAAAACAGGTTGATTTGGGGCTCCCAGGTGGCTTAGTTGGTAAAGGCACTTGAGTTTTAGGTTTGCTCTACAGTCCCAGGCTTGGTCTTTGCTATGTCGACTATAAAGGAATAGGAATCCACAGCAGCAGGGTACAACTGGCTTCGTCCCCCCAGGGGTCATCTGACTTTAAGTCAGCAAGGGTTCCTTGGGTTACCACTCCATTAGTTCCTCCTAAAAACACCCCAAACACATATGTCACTGAGGATTACAAATCTCTTCTAATCAGCACTGACTCAATTGTACTATGTACTGTACATTGTAAGGTGGAAAACAGTCCCTGGTTTGTAAGCACATGTACCGGAGGAGGTCACGCAGTTCAGCTGTAGTGCTCCTTGTGTGTGATCGCTTGCGGCATATTGGAAACACGGGAGGTACAGTTGCCAATTCAAAGTTTGGGAGATAAAGAAAAAAGGGAAACATTGTTCATTTTAGATATGGTAACCGTACAGTCTGAAATGAAAAGCACTGAAGCAGGCACTTAAAAGCTCCCAGTAATCAACTGTTCAATCCAAATGAAGAAAAAATTGTAGATATTGTTTGAATATCTGTCGCACAGTGATAACTTGCCATAATTGGAAACATTGTGAAAATATGTTGGCCATTTTTGCGGTACTTGTGGCTCATGTGTTCTTCTGTTTTTTTGTGATTATAACTGTCCACAGCAGAATTATTTGAAATTAGTCCATTTGAAAGTATAATTCCCTACTTCCTTAGAATTTTAACTCAAATAATTTGATATGCAAGATTTATTCCCATCCATTATTAGGAATGTGAAGCGTTAGTTACCCCATAGGTGTCAACAGCTAAGCAATATCAGAGATAACTACAACTGAAACTGAAATTAATTGTAAATCAAACTTAAATACATTAATATCTTATTTCATTCTGTATTCAAAAAGGAATCATCCCTTGTTAAAATATGATTTTGCT
Organism: Conger conger; assembly: GCF_963514075.1. Taxonomy (NCBI): domain Eukaryota; kingdom Metazoa; phylum Chordata; class Actinopteri; order Anguilliformes; family Congridae; genus Conger; species Conger conger. Next base: position 31,715,829 of record NC_083760.1, on the reverse strand, counting down.
TGTAGTGCAATGAACAAAACTTTTAGAGGCGTTGTTGGAATTGTAGTCAATACATCCTGATGTTGAAGTTTTTGGAGTATGTGAGAGTTTGGTTAAATTTGATTAACGGTTGCAAAAACTCTGAAAGCCCATACATTAACTGAGGCTACACTGTGCGGGTGTGTGCGTGTGCGGGTGCATGTGCGTATGCAATGGAATTCTTCTTAATACCATATGTCCTCACAGGAAATTAATTTTGTTCCAAGCTGCTACATGCACATATGTCTGAGCTTTGCCTCTGATGTACAGTGATTTGGCTCTGTACTCCACAATTTTAGATTCATATTCAAACAGTTCACATGTGGTTCACTTTCTCATCTTTTATTTACGGTTATTATACACTCAGTGAGCACTTTATTAGGTTTTATTTTTCTTCTTCTTTTCTTCTGCTGCAGCCGATCCACTTAAGAGGTTTGACACATTGTGTCTTCAGATATGCTCTTCTGCATACAACTGTTGTAATGTAATGTGTGGTTATTTACGTTACTGTCACCTTCCTGCCAGTTTTGACCAGTCTGACCCTTCTCTGAACTTTCTCATTAACAACGTGTTTTTGCCTGCAAAACTGCTGCTCACTGGATGTTTCTTTTTCCATACCATTCTCTGCAAACTCTAAAGACTGTTGTGTGTAAAAATCCCAGCAGTTTCTGAGGTGCTTAAACCACCCTGTCTGGCACTAACAATCATTCCATGGTCAGAGTCACTTAGATCACATTTCTTCCCCATTCTGACATTTGGTCTGAAAAACATCTGAACCTCTTGACCATGTCTGCATGCTTGTATGTATTTAGTTGCTGCCATATGATTGGCTGATTAAATATTTGTACTAAGAAGCTGATATATAGGTCTACCTAATGAAGTGCTTAGTGAGTGTATACACTTTGGTTTCACCATGTAGAAATTACAACATTGTTTATGCATAGTCCTCCAATTTCAAGGCAACATTATGTTAGCTCAATAAATTGTTCTTCATGTGAATTTTGGTCCCATCTGTCCACTAGATATTTTTCCAGAATACTGCAGGCACTTCTAGGTATGTCTTAGCAAGCTGAAACCTGGCCATCCTATTTTTGCAGCTAGCTAGTGGTAGTTCTGCTAATGTTCTGTCAGTGTAAGATCCACATGTTTGCTTTGGTGAAATTTTGGTTATGGAAAATGAGGAGACAAAGAAATATGAATCTAAGAAAAAACAACTCAGCCAGCATATGCTGGTCATGCCTGTTAATTTGCTTTTTGTTTTTGAAATGCGCCTGAGACATAATCTTCCACCTTAAAAGCACATAGCTAAAATGTAAATAAGAATATAAAGAAGGCTACCAAAAACTTTTTCATTGAATTTGAGAGACTCCTGTATTCAGAAATGATAAGCTTCATTTTTATAAATATAACTACTGGTATTACGACAGAATGGCAATGGGTGCGACACTTTTTTGTGGAGGGGGGATTTAGGCCTACTTATTAAATTGAGAATCAGCTTTGCTCTAACAGTTGCCAGATTCACATTGTGCTGCTTGCCGCATGTCACACCCACAATGCTGAGTCACTATGTCATTCTTCTGGCAGCAACTGCTATTGTTATTATTTGAACCACCATTAGAGTTTTGCAGCATGTGTTCCAGAAAACACAGAATGATTGTGCTTGCACATTACAGTGTCATTGTTGTCTTTAAAAAAAATAAAGCTGTGTTCTCAGCACAGCAAGGCATTGAAAACCAGATCCTAAGCTAACTGAGATACCATAATCACTCTCTTGTTCTAGCTCTGATGATGAGTGATGTCATCATCTGATGTATTGCCTCCTGTTTTTCCTTTCTGCTGCTTTAGCCATTCAAAATTGAATATCCTCTTGCTAGTATAACGTGGAAGTCAGAACTTAGTGATGGTGAGTGCGTTAGGATGAGATGGATAGAAGGTGTAGTTATTGGAACTTATGTTTTTTGCAAAGAATCCAAAGTGCAATCACAATTTTCCTTCAGCTGTTGGCATGTTAGCCAGCTAGCTAGCATAGATAGCTATTGAAAACTGGTATAGTGCAAATAGTGGGCTTCAAGCACACCTGAAGTAAAGAAGCAGAAGTGTATGTAAAGTGCATTCTAAAGGGTGATACCTTTAAGAAATATGAAGAACTGAGAACTTCATTTATCTGGCCAAGTAGTGCAGTACTGTTTTGTTCTACTGGCGAATTGCATGTTAAACATATTCAAAATATGACACATTCAGGGTTTTGTTTATGAGAGATGGTAAATAGACTGATGCTTCCTGAGTGTCTGGTTAAGGTCCGGTAAGTTGGAGGAATGGTCACTGAGCCTTATCCAGAATTTAATTTCCCCCTTCTGCTTCCCAGGCCTTGCTTTGCGGAACAGATTTTCTACCTACTGAAATTGAGATTTTTTGCTCATTAGGGGCAACACTCTCTGCATTTCTTGAAGCTAAATACTGTTTGGCTTCTTGTCTTGTTGTGAAAATTCATAACAGGGCATGGGAGAACATAGACCACTCCCAGCAGCACCGCACTGGAACTTCATGTTACCAATCTGAACCTGAAGTAGAATTGAGGTGTGGGAATTCAGGAGCTGGATGGCTGATCTGTAAATAGAATATCTATGTATATTGAATACTGTATACATGCTAAAGCCGCCCCAATAAAGGAAAAGAAAAGAAAGGTCTCTCAGGTCTCCCCAAGTCCACAGGCTTCCCTTATATCCCAAATAAGCACGCACTCCCATGCAAAGATAACACATTGAGGCAAATCATGTTCCTGTTGAGTAGCAGTCATACTGTATGCTCTCTAAAATATTCTCAGGGTGCCAATGGTACTGTATACAGTATACTTGTATCAATCGCTTGTTCTGTAACAGACTTTTCTACTGTTGATTGCTTGCCATTTTTTATTTTGAAAAACCGATCCTCCTCCTCCTCTACTTCCTGCATTTTGTAATACCTGAACTGGTCATCACCTGAACATGCGAGAAGATTAGATTTGCACAGTGTAGATAAATCCCAATTAAGGGCTACAATGAGCACTCTTCTTTTTATATATTTGATTTTAAATCGCATAAGAAATTGTCATCGGGAAGGTATTCCTAAACAGAAGGCTATGTATGGCTCTCTTGATCTCCATAATTTTTACAAACCAAACATATTCACAACAATGTGAATTTCTTTCCAGGCCATGCTAATTTAATGATGAACTATGTATTGTGTTGTGAAGGCCACAGAGCCACTTTGACTGAATGCAAGGGTCACTCACCCTCACCAACAAGATTTCTGTTTTGTTTTTCATTTTGTTTGTTTGTTCAGTTTTCCTACAGTTACTGGTTTCATATAGGGGCAGGGGTTTGAAAGAACACAATGCCTTTAAAAAACAGTTGCAGAACTTTATAATTTAGCTGCCTGTGTTCTGGCCGTACACATGACATCAGATCATTCAGTGGAGGATGAATGTTTACATACAGTATACTGTATTGGTGTCATGTTGTTTTGTGTTAATACTGATGTTTTCCATGTACTGTAAATGGACATCACTAGATTTGGTTCTGTGAGGTGTTATTGAATCATGTATGAAACTGAAAGGAAAAAGTCCATTGCATTATTATGCATTTCACAGCCTGTCTGATAATGGGACTAGTCGTCTCGGAAGGACATGACAGCACCTCCACTTTTTTGCCTTAGAACTCCCAGAGGCCATATTCACATTCAGGTGAAATGAGTGTATGCAGGGGCATGTGCCCCCATCTCAGAGTCAATGGAACAGACTTTTCCTCACAAGTATCTACCTGTAAAATCCATCATACCTCTCATTACTGATCAATGACTGTATCAAGAAACTGCATCAGGTGTTTTTTCTATATTCGTTTTACACAGACTATGGCATTTAGTGGATTTTGGTGAGTCATTTTTTACCGTACTGGTTCTTAAGCTTGTAGGCAAAATATGTTTTTCTTTTTTTCTTCTTGTATGAACTGTATTTTGTGTTACTTTACTCAAACTGAGATAGCTGTTATTTGCATATTCTGTTACTAGGAATTTCTACCTTTTTTAATCTTTAATTGTCACATGAACCTAATGAATAATGATTTCCTGTACCCATTGTAAATAGAGTATTGTGCAAAAAAACATAAAAAAACAACCTTTGTATTTGAATTGCAAGTGTTATAAAATGAAAATACAGACTTTTTTTGTTGCGACACCATTTCTGTTCATGAAATAAAGAACATATCATCTACATGCTTTGTAGCTGTTTTGGTATTGTATCAGCCCTACTGCCTATACATCCACAATGCACAGTAATTGTTTTATGGCACGGGCAGATGTGGCTTTTTATTTTATTGTAATATTAACGATTAATTATTTTTGCAGCTTTCTGGTTTCTGCACCCTTAAAGACCTGAGATTATGAAATTGTATGCTACATTCTCATTTCTAAAGTATTACGTTTTTATTGCGAATTAAGGAGACCAAAAAGATGAAGGAACACTTGCTTACATATTGCACAGCACTGATTATTTAAACACAACTCCCCCTCTCCTTGCTTCAGCAACAACCCTTTCCCCCCTCCCCTGTCGCCACTTCAGCAGCCTGAAAAATATCTATTTTATCCATTTAAAACACCTAAATGAAACATATTCTTAGCTGGAAATTTGAGAAGGACTTGGCAACCTGGTGTACAGGGACCTAAATCTTACCGGCAAAACATCACAAAACATTAGTAACGTTATAAAATAGCTAACATTCAGTGACTGGAATCAGCAAGCTGTTGCTAACATTAGATGGAGCTAGCTGGGTGCATACACCGCACATCTGGGTGTACTTACACCGATCAGCCACATCATTAAAAGCACCTGCTTCTTAAAAATGCTTTGTAAAAACTGTATAAACTGTATTGAACACTTAATATTTAATGATATGATGTGCGTACTTATATAAGCAGATAATCATATGTGAATTGCATTCAGAAGTTTCATTTTTAAATGAAAATGGAAATGTTGTAGGCTTATTGGGAGGAGGGGGGTGCATTGTTTTGTTATTGAAATGTCTCGGTATGACTGGTATTCATGATCACGTCTATCTTAACAGATGCTCCAGGACCTGTAGAATTTTTTTTTATGAAAATGAATGAAAAATGATAATGAACATATATCCTTTTAGCTAAAAAACAAACCAGTTGATACTTCTTAATGGTATTTGGCCCCACCGAAATGCTACTCGGCCCACCCTGACTCAGACAGCTGGAGCCGGGCCTGGCCTATTGGCATCATAGGCTAGATGTTCTCACAAAATGAAACTTGTGATTACATAGGTGAAGGGCGAGCCTCATCTTGCTATTGCTGTAAAAAAACGACTGCTTTTGTTGTGTTGCATGTTTGCATGTTGTGACTCGTGTACAGCTTTAGATATTCGAAAAGATTCATGCTCGCCAAGGCAATAGGTGTAATGACTGTGTGTCTTCTAAATAAATGTTATTGTCCAAATATTTATACCCACATTTGAGTCACTGTAGACTATGGGAAAATGCTGACCAATCAGTCCTTCCCGACAATAAATAGTTTTTTTGTGCAGGCAGGGCAACATGAGCCAGAGATGTGACATATGACATTTTTTTTTATTTGTGCAAATAAAATACAAAATAAAAGTGAAAGTGAAAGGATAACAATATATTTCTGACCATTGGAAAGGTAATATTATATTTCTGCAGTTCCTGGTTAGCAGAATGCTACTAAGCTGGCAATGGCTTTGAATGGAACGTTTCTCAGGTGCGCGTTGTCCGATGCAATGCATCGTCATATAGTATATGAGTATATTCCACAGAAGTAGTTAGTTTAGTTCTCCAGTGGTAGTTTTTATCCACTCGACTATCCCATACACTAAAACATTTTGATTGATGTGAATTGGATCAATATTTATAGAGAAAATGACAAATAACTGCACAACGTCCCTGTGTTGGGAACACCATGTTAGATCACGATGGTCCAAACACCTATTCACGGTGTTCCAAACAGCACCAGCACAGTTGTACTGTAATGTTACTTGGTTCATTTTATATTTCTTTGAGGCTCATGGGGGTTTGTATATGAAAAATGTTTATGCATATTGATCATGAAATCTGCGTTGGTGTTGTGATTTAAAAAACTTGACATAAATTTGACATGAATGTGTTTACCTCTAAGCAAGTTTGAGACCATGCATATGAACCAGTCTGCGTATTGCAGGTATAATATTTTTCTATCTTTGCTTTCTGTCATTTTCAGTTGCTTTTTCTACCTTGTAATTGCTAAATGATTTATACAAGAAAATATACTTAGTAAGCCAGCAAATAAATCAACATCTGTACCTGAAGGGGTTCACTGGGTGGAACAATTAAGCTTGTTCACTTGTGCAAAATGTCATAGTCTTTGTTGATTTATAGATTAGAAGTGTCTGCTCCAGAGGTATGAATCTTTATTCATGCATGCAAATGTTAATAAATAAATCATGTTGTTAGATTTGAGCATACAATCTAATTACTATAGTATCAAAGCAAATTCCAGAAACGAGGCCCCTGGTCAGAGTAAAATATGTTGCTGTCTACCTGCCATCACCATACCTGTTAGTTTTGTCCACTTCCAGTTTTAGCTACAGCAAACATATTTGTACATAATGAGAGAAAGTGTTGAGCTTGGAATATGTCAGATTTGTCATTTTAGTCATGGATGGTTCTCCCCCTCCTTTACACCAATTTCCTTCCCTCTGCCAGCTTATCTGCCGACACTGTGCATCCCTAATGACACTTAATAGTTTACTGAATAGCACTGCCCACTCCTGCCTGACTGATGTGCTGTGCTTTCCAAAAAACGTTTGACAACGTTGTGAATATTTTACATATAAATATATATTTATTTATACTGAATATATATATATATATATATATATATATATATATATATATTCTCCCTCAATTGAGAGCACAGCATTTAATTAAAAAAAAAATATATATATATATAGAGAGAGAGAGAGAGAGATAGAAAATATAAAATAAAAATATAATTTAATAATTAATTATTAATAAATGAATATTAACAATCATAAATCTCTATGAGGTATTTGATATGTAATTCACTTGAACAAAAAAAATAACTAAGACAGGTTCAAGAGAGATCTGTTACAACAAATAGATATTTCAAAAATCAACAGACAAAGATACATCTCAAACACACATTACCCAGCACAAACAGAAAAGGCAAGAAAGTCAAATAAAACGTACAAACGTGTCACTAAGGAAATAAAAAGAATTGTCGATTTAAAATCATTGAATGAAATGAGTGTATCCAATTTCAGAGACGATTGAATACAATGTTTAAAAGAGATTAGGGAGAAAGGATAATCAGATACTTTGCCTAGTAAGGCTTTATAAATGAATAAAAACACAAGTTGTTAGGGAGGGACAACCAACTTTTTCATATAAAGTGGTGAGTTTGATATTTATAATTTGTGATAAAACGTAAAGCATTGTGGCAGACTGCATCTAATGGCTTCAGGGCTTGAGGGGCATAGCAGGGAACAGTATATCCATAGTCCAGCGCAAGTATAATTGTTGTTTGGACAATATGTTTTAAACGGCCAATGAAAAACAAGCCTTGTTTCTATGCAGAAAACCAACTTTAACATTAAGTTTATGGATGAGATTAGCATAAATGGTAAATGATTGAGGAACCCTCTCAGGACATCATTCATCGGGGCCTGAAAAACATCTGGGTGAGGCCAAAGGGCATCATCAAGTATTTGCAGTGCCCATTATGTGTATTGGATGTGGAGGTGGATTTCCATTCCTTTTTACTCACAAAAAAGAATCACACACCTGCAGTTCAAGTAGAGGGACTGTGTAATGTGCCCACTGGCCAGAGCATTTTCAATGTATTTATCCATGGTCTGAAGCTTGGGAATGGACAGGGCGCATATACAACCATGGAGAGGAAGAGTTCCCAGCATGAGGTCGATTGCATAGTCATACAACTGGCAGCAGAGTCGTACTGAGGTTTTTACTGAAGACCGGGCTCAGATCTCAATATTTGTGAGGCACAAATATTGGGATGTGCAAATATTCTGGTAAGATCTGAATATTACGTGTACAATATCTGCATACAATTACATACTGTCTACCAAATTAATTATACAGGACTATATAATAATAATACAATTCAAAAATTGTAAAGGCCTCTTTCCCTTCCACCCTCTGAACTAGGAGGTGACAGGGATTGGTTCTGAAAATTATTATTTATTTTATTTTTATTTTTTTCTGGCTGTAATTAAAGTCCTTCTAGGAAGATCACAGAGCAGAAGGGTATACAGCAAGAAAACAAAAAAATATTGTGTATCCAAAATTCAGTGGATTCCATAGTAGGTGCTTCTGTTTTGGAGCAAGTCTATCTTGCCAGCCGTCTTTTCAATCCCCTGAGTCAAAATGAATTAGCAGTTTGGTTAAGGTATTCACTGAGCCAATCCCTTGAACAGTCCCAATGTACACCACTGGATGTCAACATTGTACTGCCAACTCTAGCATGATGTTAGGGAAGGGGAAAAGTGATCCAAGTGTCATGGGAAGTCGTTCCTTGGGTTCAATGGTGTAAATATACTCCCCCTTTTAATTTTTTTCATATTACACAAATTAACGTTGCCACAGGAGAATAGTGAAAAAAGGATTATTTTATTCCAATCAAAATTAAATGTTAGATTTCGATTGTGGACACAAATGCAATGTTTTTTTTATTATTATAACTTTTAGTTTATATGAACATATGCAAATGTTCAAGAGCTAATGAATAATGAAAAAGAATACATTTACATATTTGTCAGAACATATTTTACTCAAACACTTTCCACAGCTCCAAACCTGAAGTGTTACCTTGGAGAGGAAGAGAACAATTGTGGAACATTTTTAATCACGTTACAATTTCCTTGACGACGAGCCATGTTGGAAGACAAGCGGCCATAACAACCAGTAGCAACACGTTCATTTTAGTGGCCAAACATAGGAGTCCAAAATAGTTTGTTGTTATATAGTTCATGAACAATCATGAACAACTCATTAATAAAACATGTAAATGATTAGTAAACAATAGGTACAATGAGAATTTTATTCAGTGCTTCTCCTTGTTATATAAGATCTGGAAATGTATTAATAAATCATTTACTAGTAATTTATAAAGCTTTTTGCAGTCCGTAATCTAAAGTGTGAACTATTTGTCATGTACACATGTTTTTTTTAAGTTCATAATCCATTTGTGGACTACCCTTTTCAGTGCTTCCCATCCGTTATACATGATCTGTTAATGTATTAATGAATCATTTACTAGACATTTACAAAGCTTTCTGCAACCCATAATCTCCAGTAAAGTGTAAACTATTCATCACGTACAAATGTTTTCAAGCCATTACATTTATAAGCCTTTTGTAGATTACCTTTTTCAGTGCTTCTCACCATTTAACCATATGTGATGTCTTTTATTCCAAATTTTATTACTAGTACAGGTTCTAATAAATTAATGATGGGCCTTTGTCTGAAACATTATGGAGGGCACTATATCTGTATAGTTTTCAGTGTCATGAATGAGTTGTCATAGGAGCATGTTAGGATGTATTTTTATAAGCCATTGATACCATTTAATTACTGCCAGGTGGTCTACCTGTAACTTCCCTGTCCGGTTAATATTTTCCTGTATGTAGCACTCCTGTTTCCAAGAACAAGAGATCCTATGCATCCCCTCCAAAAACATTACAAAAGCAAGGTCAATTCCTTAGTTTTCGCTGTACACTAAAGACTATACACTATTACAATAAGTTTGAGGTCATGAGATGACAGATATGAATTTCACGTTTTATTTTCTGGTATTTTTATCTAGATTTGTTAAACAACTTAGATCATATCATCCTTTGTATCAGACCACCCAATTTTTTGGTGAGCAAAAGTATTGGAACATGTGATGGACAGGTGTTTCTTGTTGCCCAGATGTGTCCTGTAAGATTGATTGGTTAAACAATAAATAGTTCTGAATGTCTGCTATTGGTTTTAGCCTTGGGTCTTGTCTGTAAAGACTGCATTTGTGTTTGAAAAGATAAATGTATTGCGGCCATACACACATTAGCACTCTGGTGGGGGTGGGGTGGATGAAGACAAATTATGAAGCAAACTGGGAATGGAGGGTGCACTATCTGCCAGCATTTGCTTCAACCGTGTGCTACACCACCTGCCTAATTCACTAATGAGCTTATTATCTGAAGCAAGCAGGTAAAATAATTAGTGAAATCAAGTGGTGTAGCGCACGGTAAGAGCAAATACCTGCAGACGCTGCAGCCAACATTTAATGATGTGAGACAACATGGCCCTCTATAGTCATAGCAAAGACAAATATATTTTTTCTGGGTGAAAGATACTTGCTCCAATATGTGTATATATTTTTTTAGTAACTGAATGACAGAGAATGGGAAATCAAAGAAAGAGCTGCATGTTTTAGAACTACAAACATAGCTTGTGTCGTTACATTTAAGTGTGGAAAAAAAATCTGTTTTTTTCAAAGTATATATCTCAAAGAAATCCCAAAGAATAATGCACTTTTAAAGTTTAAATTGTTTAATAATACAAAAAAATTAAATCTGAGTTATAATATCCATTCACTTCATCCATATTTCAGTGAAGATGAATCATAATGTGTTACGGTTCTAGGCTGTTTCTTAGTCTTTTCCAGGCACTACCTTTTTCACGCCACTGGAGGTATTGGCATACTTTTGCCAATGTGATGATTAGTTCACTTTGGTAATCAGATAATCAATACCCTTGTGCTTCTAATTGTCAGCCGCATGTGGTCTGATTGCTGATCTAGGTCAGCTGTGTGTATTTAAATACTGTGTCTTGGTTAACCAGTGTTTGTTTGTCGTCTCATCATTGTTTAGTGCCGTTTATTGTACAGACCACACACTGTCAAAGGTTACATCCCTATGAGAGAGAATGGTTCATACCTTTGGTAACTGGGAATCTAAGTAGGAGGTCTTCATGGTGGGTTGTGTAGTTAGGATACTTCCGCATGGTCCTCCCGGCTGGGATTTTTATGTGTTTCATATCCTTTTTTATTTGTAACACTAGGCTAAATTTACGTGGAGCGCTGCTTATCCCTGTAGTAGTGTTGCATATCTCTGATAGCCTAGCATTCTATCTCCCTCCCTTTAGGTTTGGCGCACTGGTGGTTGAGCTTTGAAGCATTTGTGTAGCTGTGTCAATACTAATGTAATGATGTTTTGTGTATTCTGGCCTTTTTAGAGGTGTTTTGCTTCGGTTGTTGAAGCAAGTCTAATATAATGTTGTTTCATGTATTCTAGCCTCGGTTTGGGTGTTCTGCTTTGGTCGATGAAGTAAGGTTAATGCGTCTCATGGGTTCTAGTCTTTTTTTTGAATGAATCCTGTTTTATCAGGGAATTTGGTTATAAAGGTTGTTTTGTGTATGCTAGGGCAAGGGCTAGTATTCCTGCTGTGGAATCAGAGATGGGATGTCTTGTATGTCTTTCGTTATTATGATACCGTTCCGGTCCTAGGTAGGCTGTAACACTGTTGGCAGCTTGAGCCTCCCTTGCGCTATAGGCATACCTAGGTTCTACTTGCCTCATCTTATGACCACCATAATCTATAGGATGTAAGGTTGAGTTTCCCTACCATTTGTTTCCTCACTCAACTCAGATTAAAGTTTTTGATTGTTTTGAGGGGTCACTTTATTGGTTGGCTAATCGGCGGGGAATTATTTAATCCCTTTCTTGTTTAGCCCTTCCTCCTCTGGGGTCTATCAAATCTTCCTATGGTCTTGGAGCAGTGCTGCTGCAGTAGCAGAAGGAGGATGGGGAGTGGAAACCAGTCTTTATCTCTAGAGGACTGACAGAGGCGGCGAAGCCATATGGCCAAATCGAAAAGGAGGCTTTGGCAGCCACATGGGCCCGTGAACGATTCTCATCTTACCTGCTGGGTCTGAAGTTTATCTTGGAGACAGATCACAAGCCATTGGTGGCGGTCTGCTGGGCACAAGGGCACTGGATGAGCTCCCCCCAAGAGTCCTAAGATTCATTGATGCCATCAGAGCCAGCCTCCCAGCCACAGAAAACAGACTGGAATACCAAGTAACACACATTACCAGCAGCCCAAAATACCCACAATCGAACAGCGAAGCCGAACGAGCTGTGGCCATGATGAAGAGCCAGTGGAAATACGGCGGAGATCAGGTGAAAGCTTTGCTCGCCTACCGAACAACACCACATGAGAATGGTTATTCTCCTTTGCAGCTGTTGATGGGGAGACAGTTGACGATGACATTGCCCCAAATCCCATCGCCTTTGGCTCTGAGGTGGGCAAGCGTGCTTTCCGAAAAATTGACAAAGAGAGGAAATGGCGTCAGGAGCACAGATACAACGGACTACATTGCACCCACCATCTCCCAGAACTGCAGTCAGGAGAGAGAGTCTGGCTAACGATAGAGAATCATTCAGTATTGCTGCAGGCAATGACGCCACGGCTTCTGTTCGGATGATGGGCTGTAGAGGAGGAACCGCATTCACCTGTGGGCAACACCAAAGCCAGATCCCACAGAGATGCTGCAGCAACAGGCTCCTCAGACAAACAAATGAGAATCTTGCATACTTACCTGACCAGGACAGGACGAGTCACTAAACCTCCCCTTTAACTGGACTAAAAGGAGAAAGATGAGAGAAGCCTTATTGAGACTCTAGGGCTTGTTTTCCTATGGACATTAATATTCTACAAATTTGCAAAGGTTTAACTAGTATGACTAATGTAGTCATTTTTGTAATTTGAAAATAATTTGTTGAACAATAACAAAGTTTATAAATGGCTCAGAGGATCATAATATAATTGACCATAGATCTTTTATGAAGGTTAGTATAGCAGTCATTTCTGTCATTTGGAAATCATTTTGTGATTATTAACAATGTTTTCTGCATTCCTAAAAGTTTACAAACATTTTACTATACATGACCTTAGTTATTGTTGTAAAAATGATTTACTAATTACAGAGAAGTAATCTACAAATGATATTTAAATGTTTCATTTACATAACTTTTGTTTACTAATCATTTACAGTATTTGACCCTTTATGTATTCTTAAAATCATTCTTAAAATAATTTACAAAAATTTTTTATTCAACATGGCGGCACGGATGGTGCAGTGGGTAGCACTGCCACCTCACAGCAAGGAGGTCCTGGGTTCGAATCCCCGTCGGCCGGGGCCTCTCTGTGCGGAGTCTGCATGTTCTCCCCGTGTCTGTGTGGGTTTCCTCCGGGTACTCCGGTTTCCTCCCACAGTCCAAAGACATGCAGGTTAGGCCAATTGGAGAGTCTAAATTGCCCGTAGGCATGAGTGTGTGAGTGAATGGTGCGTGTGCCCTGCGATGGACTGGCGACCTGTCCAGGGTGTATTCCTGCCTTTTGCCCAATGTATGCTGGGATAGGCTCCAGCCCCCCTGCGACCCTGATCAGGATAAGCGGGTTCAGATAATGGATGGATGGATGGATGTATTCAACATGAAATTTCATTAGTTAATGTACAAATCATCTATAAATAATGATAAGTGTAATCTACAAATCAAATGCCATTAATGTAATGTAATGCATGATTTTTAAAGATTAATTCATGGTTTATACATGACTTACAAAATATTAACTATATAACAACAATTATTTATAATTTACAAACATATTTAAATGATTTGTTATTGATTTACTAATAGCTTATTCGTATTAGTAACTTATAAGGGATCATTATAATAAGTGCTACCCATAATTTATTTTCTGCACACAGCATCATTTGCCAGAGACACCATGGCATTTTGCAACTCGGAAATTAAGTAGAGGTTTCATTTATGAATATATTTCAGGAGCGACCTAGCCAACTACGATGCCAAGTGGAAGTCAATAACCACAACGATATAATGTTTTGAGCATTGATTACTATAACCACTATAACAGGCTAATAACTTCATGCCCAAACCAGTTAGGATATAACCAGTTATGATATGTAAGTAATCAATATTTTGTTGTAAAGTATCTCATATGTAATTAATAAACCTCTAGTTTGGACTTTAAACTTGGTAAAACTGGTCCTTGGGATTCATCAGCTCACTGGCTCATGGTAGCAGTGGGTTTCAGTGGGTTCTAGAATTATTGGAACCTTTAATAAAAATGGAGAAAAATGCATACAATATACAACTTGGATAATGATCTACCTATATTTCATGTTCAAATATACAGAAAAGCTATATACTTTAGAGTATATATATATACAGTTTGAAATACATTTACTCTCATGTTTCAATGCTTTTTATTTTGTAATTAATTTTGTCTGAAAACCGCAGGTGCCTAAATTATTGGTAAATAAAATCAAATAAATCTCCAGCCTCCCCCTCGCCAAACTTACAGTTTACAACCCTCACCTTGCCACAGACTCAGACAATAAAAGGCATGTTCTAACAATTTGTCTTGTTACCATTTATCTATGTCAAAAAAATGTAATTGCATGAATAAACACTTTTTTTCTTAGCAAATTTTTATTGCACGTCCAGCCGTCATATTTCTGGTTTGGTAGAAATTATTCAATACAGACTGGAACCAAATATCCCACCTAGTTATGATGCTGTTTTTCAGAACTGTTTTCTGACTAACATTGAAGTTTATTTTGTAATCCGTTCAACCATTTTCGAGAAAACTAAATATTTGCCGGGAATATACCAAAGTGAATGTTGCGTCAACGCATTGCTATGTCATTTCAGTAACAAACTACTGTAAAACATGGCAACCTTCTTGTGTAGGGTTCCTACTCTTTCCCACAAGGTATGATTATTCAGGTGTCATATTATATGTCATATTCAGGCGATGGACAGTCAAGGAATATCACTGCGTTCGCATAGCAGAATGAATATACAGACGTAATTACAGGATTCAGACTTACTACAGATAAACCTGTAATTGTACTGGCTAACAGGGCTAACAGATTTTAAAACCACTTAAGGACTGGACTGGTGAGATTTTCTTGGCATTCATTCCCTTTTTCAGCCTGCAATTTTCAATCACTATGGTAACAGGATATAGCTTTTGAAAGCGTTACAACTCTCGGTTCTATCTGTATAACCTATTTTAACATGCCAGTATCTTTGATATAGTAATATGATTGAACTAACCCTTAACTCATCTTGCCTTCATGTCAGTGAAAGATAAATCGGACCTCATGCCGTGTCATTTTATCATTTATTCAACCAAAAATAAGCCAACCTGCAGAAGCCAATGCACACCCTTACTGTTTAAATCTCTATTAAGGAAATAACTACAGCTACAGTAGGTAGCTGATGCTAATCAGGTGGACATGATTAGCTGATCATCAGCAAGTGCTTCCACCATATACAACCACAAACGTTAAACAGTTTTGGTCTGGAACAATGTGTTGTTGAGGACCAAAGATATCTGTGATGATAACAGGGAAACTATTTCTACTACTAGTCAGTTTGTGAAGGGTTTTATAGCCACTTCAAAACAATATGAAGTCCATCATTCCACACTTCAAAAAGTTCATTTACAAATAATTTAAAAATCTAGTAGTGGGTGTCCATGAATTGGATTGTATGGATTGCAAAGAACCCTCAAGCTACATCCAGTAATCTAGAGGTGTCTGTCTTAGAAAATGTTAATGACTCCACCATAAGGAAAAGACTGAACAAATATGGCTTTCATGGAAGGTTGGCCAGGACAAAATACCCGACTCTGCAAAAATGAACATTGCAGCACGGCTTAGGTTTGCAAAATTGCCTCCAAGAGTGGATTGTATGATGCTCTACGAAATTGCCAAGAACCCTAAGGCTACATCCAGTGAACTAGAGGCCTCTATCAACACAGTACATCTTCATGACCATTAGGAAAAGACTGAAGAAGTATAGCTTTTATGGAAGGGTAGTCAGGAGAAATCCCTGTCTCTCCAATAATGAACATTGCAACATTTGATGAAGCCCAAAGTGGAAACCAAACACTTCATATTGCCTCATACCACCTGTAAAGCATAGTGAAAGAACGGTGATTATTTACAGCTGCTGGGGCCTGCACAGGTTGAATGAGAAACAAAATGAGAAACCTACGTAAGCTGAAAAAAATCATGATTTATAAAACTGCATTCTCTTATAGTCAACTTGAATTTTTTAGTAGGCCTATATGCCCTATTAACTCCCACAACTAACCATAAATGGTTCATGGAATGCCAAATGTGAATATGATATGCATTTAAATCTGTTTGTCAATTCCAATTCATTGTCGGAGAATAGAGAAGTCAGACCACAAAATAAAAAAGAGACTGTGAAATCGAGATGCTCGTTATGGGTAAGGTCATACTGGTTATATTACATTACATTACATTACATTACGTGGCATTTAGCAGACGCTCTTATCCAGAGCGACGTACAACAAAGTGCAAATCAATCACAAGAACAAGTGCAAAAGTAGACCTGAGAGGACAGTACAGTTCCGAGTCCTAGTATAAACATACAGAAATTCAGAACCCTTGAAGAGTACAATCAACATTCAAACTAGCATACCACTGTTGGCAGCTAGAATACAACAACAGCCAATAAAAACAACAATACCTATACAAGTAACGATATCTATACATAAGTGCCATTACGGTCTAAGGCTAATCACAGTGATTGTGAGTTGGGGAGGGAAAGGTGTAGCCTGAAGAGATGGGTCTTCAGTCTGCGCTTGAAGGAGGTCAGAGACTCTGCCGTTCTGACATTCACCGGGAGGTCATTCCACCACCGTGGGACCAGGACAGACAGCAGTCGTGAGCGTGAAGTGCAGGTGTGGCGAGGGGGAGGCGCCAGACGGCACGAAGTGGCAGAACGGAGGGGTCTTGTTGGTGTATAGGTCTTGATAAGGGATTGAATATACACAGGGGCTGATCCTTTAACTGCCTGGTATGCGAGCACCAAAGTTTTAAATTTGGCCAGTGGAGGTTGCTGAGCAGGGGGGTGACATGTGAATGTCTGGGAACATTGAAGACCAGACGGGCTGCAACATTCTGGATGAGTTGTAGGGGTCTGATGGCAGATGCTGGAAGGCCAGCCAGCAGAGAATTGCAATAGTCCAGGCGGGACAGGACCATTGCTGAGTGGAGTAGGTGGTGAGACAGGGTCGGATTCTCCGGATGTTGCACAGGAAGAACCTGCACGCCCGGGTCACCGTAGCGATGTTCTTGGAGAAGGATAGCCTGTTGTCCATCACCACTCCAAGGTTTCTTGCACTAGGGGATGAGGTCACTGTGGTATCCCCTAGTGAGATGGAGAAATCAGAGAAGGGAGAGGTTAAAGCAGGGATGAAGATCACCTCCGTCTTATCTGGGTTGAGCTTTAGATGGTGGTTGCCCATCCAGCTCTGGATGTCTCTCAGGCAGGCGGAGATACGGGTAGAGACCTGTGTGTCTGATGGGGGGAAGGAGAGAAAGAGTTGGGTGTCATCGGCATAACAATGATAGGAGATGCCATGAGCAGAGATAACGGGGCCAAGGGATCTCGTGTAGATGGAGAAGAGGAGGGGTCCGGGGACTGAGCCCTGGGGGACTCCTGTAACAAGGGGGCGAGGGGTTGACACTCCTCCAGCCCAGGACACCTGGGAGGATCGGCCAGAGAGATAAGATTGGATCCACTCTAAGGCTGTGCCACAGATCCCTGTAGATGCCAGGGAGGCTAAGAGGATGGAGTGGTTGACCGTGTCGAACGCCGCAGAGAGGTCAAGAAGGATCAGGACAGAGGAGAGAGAGGTTGCTCGTGCAGCCTGAAGGGACTCGTTGACAGAGAGTGCAGTCTCCGTCGAGTGGCCAGGTCTGAAGCCGGACTGGTGGGGGTCCAGCAGGTTATTCTGAGAGAGGAAAGAAGAGAGTTGGTTGGAGGCGGCTCGTTCAATGGATTTGGATAGAAAAGGAAGGAGAGATACCGGACGGTAGTTTTGAATGCAGGAGGATATCTGCAACTTTCTCGTCAAAAAATACCGCAAAGTCATCATTATTGTCATCAATATTGTTTCTCCGCCACAGAAACAGACTGATGGCTGCGTACTGCCTAGGTATGAAGTTAATGTCCATAAAAACCAAAAACCAAGAAAACCTTTTTATTTTCACTCCTTCTCTATTCAAGTTTTACATTTTTCCTACTTATACAAGAAAACAAAGAACAGCTGTGGAACAATTATGGAAATTTAAAATGGTCACCAAATATTAATGTTATGTTCCTGTGTTCTGTGTGTTAGTTTATCATTGTTTATTATCTTTAGTCTTGTAATTTATTATTTTTCATATTCATGTCTGGTGTTTTGTTTATATTCATTAGTCTTTGTACTCGTCTTCCCCTGTGATGTCTGAGTCTGAATTTTTATGAGTCCAGCCACTCCCTTGTCTGCGTGCCCCACTATTCAGGTATTTACGGGGGTTCAATCTTCCTTCCAATCTTGCATTCCTTACTTCCTGCTTTCTCTCCATTTCATGTTTGTACATAGCACTAATATACTAATCCCAACTAACATAGAATTTGTACAGTACTAATTATACTGACACACTAATATGTTTGTCAAACTAACAAAATAACATTCACTAGTTTTGGCGATTTGTAATTTAAATCACTTAACTAACTTCAGATCAGTGCACAGTTTTAAAGTCGAAGACTGGAATTTAAGGAGACTGAGATGCCTATTGCAGAACATGGTTGTTGTTTTTACTTAACCTTTTCTGTATTGATTCTGAGGATCCAGTTCGCGCCCAGTTCCAGTGCCCAGGAGAAGACCACCAAAGGAACCCTCGCTGGCAGCAGGAACCCCGTCTTCTGCTCCTCTTTCCACAACCTTAACTCTCACAAACCCTTTCCGCATTGTTCCCACACAGTCCCCGGTCCCAAAGTTTCCTACGGTTGGACAAGGCAGAGGCTAGGAAGGGCAACTGCCTGTATACATTAATGCTCTATTTTAGCGATTTATTACCCATGGTATTTAATTTGAGCTTTAAAAATAAATTGAATCAGGCTAAGATGCAGCGGACTTGCAGTTGCAATTTGTTGCAGTTTTACACAGAGGACTGGGGTTCGATTCCTGGTCCTGCCAAAAGTTTGGCCGGCACTCGTGGAGCGGCATAATTTGCTCGCTGCTCCAGAGGGAGGGACTTGGCAGGTTTAGTGGATCGCCGCCATAACAGCACCCCAGGTGCCTCAGAATCACGGTCTATAATGTAGGCTAATAGCTATATTACTGTTGACATTACATTTTAAGTGGCATTCTAGGTAGTGTAAGGCTGGAAATCTGGCATTATCACTCAGGGCTGGTCAGCTTGCTGGCTTCCTAAATAAGACATCCACATCCATAAGAAATAAGACATCCACTAGATGTGGACAACTAATCTAAATTATTATTCTAAAATGGAGTCAGATAAACGAAGGTGAATCTATTGGCCCTATTGTGGAGATTCTGGGTCAGCCCGGACCAGTAAAGAGCGGAAGGCAGAGTGGTACTACTGCCTTTGTATCGTGGTTTGTTTATTGGCTGATCTAGACTGTCTGCATAGGGGCCACTAATGTTTAACCCTATTAGTATTCTTTCAGCAACACCAGAAGGACGAGCACGCTGATACCTTCAGCCCTCGCTAAATTCCGTCGTTGGGTTAGCTGGGGTATTACAGTAGCTAGCTGACATTAGCATGCAGAAGAAAGGTGCAAAATCTGAACATCTGCTTAAATGTCGGACCCTAGCTACAAAGCACGACATTAGTAAATCTTTCTTTTTTTAATTTGACTAGCATTATCTGAAATGTTCATTTAGCTATACATCAGCCTTGTACTGTGAGTAATTGGTTGGTCTTCAAACATACAAAGTAAGAGGAAACAATGAAATTACAATTTTGTTTTATCATCGATCATACGCAAAATGGCATTGCAAACGTACTCTACAGGTTTGCTGTTCCCATTTGCATTATGACAGCATTCGATTCTTTTGAGTGGGAAGTGTTAGCTATGGACATTATTTTTGCAAGTAGCAATAATTGTCATCTCTGCCATATAGCAGCGGTTTAGATCCAGCTGCTTCATGAATCACACTCTGGTTATCAGCAGTAGTTGAACAGTCAGAATTATTGTTGGTTTAAGATTGCTCAGCAATCTCTGCACGTGATTGCTGTGTAACTGCCTGTAATAGGTCTACATAGACTAATGGAATATATAGATTTTATTTATTAGTTGTATTAATCAATTATATAGGAATTAGAAGGGAAAAAAAAGAATGGAAATTCGGAAATTAAATTGATCAGCCCTAACGCTAACATCACCCTGCTCTCCAACAAGGTATCAGCACAGATCTCTGATGACTGCTCTGATAACCTCTCAAAGAATTCATAATTTTACAGTAGTGTACTGTAATATTAAAGTTAGAGGCAATATATTCTATATATATTCAATATATTTTACCATGTGTCATATTTGGGAGCACATATCTTGTATCACTCTTTTAACACAGCTTGGGGTTCAAGTCAGGTGACTGTGGAGGAAATTCCATGACAGTCAGGACTCCTTGGTCTTCTTTGGTCTTTAAATTGTTCTTGTAAAGCTTTGAGGTGTGTTTGGGATCATTATCCTGCTGAAATATGAAGTATTCTCCACAAAGATGCATACCAGAGGGTATAGCCTGTCTCTGGAAAATGGAGTGGTACTTCTCCTTGGTCAAGATGTAGTCAATTTGGTGCAGGTCTCCAACTCCAGAGTAGGCAAAAGACTTGAATTCCCACCACCATGTTTCACTGTTGGTTTAATACACTGCAGTATCATTCTCTCTCCTGTTCATCACCTTAGATACACCCTTCTGTTACTGCCATAAATCTCAAACTTGGATTCATCAGTAAACAGGCCTTTTTCCAGTCATCCACTGTGAAATGCTAGTATTTCTTAGCCTGCCCCAAGCGTTTGGCCTTGTTTTCCCTCCTGAGAAGTAGTTTAGAAACTGCTACTCGTCCTCTGAGACCACTATAAGACAGCCTTCTTTTGACAATACTTTTGCTGATTGGAGCCTTGCGTTCTTCATTTAGCAGATTCTGTATCAGTAATGAAGTTACTTTGCTATCTCTCAAGGAAGTAGGCTTGATGTATTGATCTTCTTATGGTGTGGTCACTTTAAGTCTGCCTGATCGTGCTTTGGATACAACTGATTCAGTTTCTGCAAAGCGTTTTAGAGTTTCATGGACCGCCCCTTTAGAAACCTTTAGTCTAGCCATGATTTGATGTTGAGAAAGCTCCTCTTTGCTTAGAATAACAATTCGACTTCTGACACTTTCACTTAGTTCTGATGCCTTTTCCCCCACTATCTACTAATGCTACTTAGTAAGCAATTATCTGCTGGAAACTTGAGGCACAGCCACATTTATAACCAGTGAACACTGGCTGAAAGTTAAGTTACTTTATCAAGCCTCTGATGAGTATATCAAATCCAAGTGTCATTGGAACATGTGCTTCAATGGAGGGGCTACAACTCAAGGAAATCTGACCTTTCATACAAGTTGGTCAATGCCCCAAATTTTCTTAAATTTGATTGCTGACCTAGAAATAGCACAGAATCTAAATAATAAATTAATAATTTCTTCTTCAAACTTTCAGATTATTGCTAGGTTTACGTGAAAATATTAGACATTATATCTGTGGTCTCAGGCTTTTGGACCCCACTGTATATGGGCCTAAACATAATTATTCATATTTGTCCAAATTATTGACCAATTAAACAAAGTCATAGCTAACTACTGTGCATTCACAGTCACTCAATGATAGTGACACCCACACTTTGATTCTCACTGGAGAAATACGTTATAATGTTGTACATATGTAATATATACAATTTATTTTCCATTTGTTTTCAAAATAATTATATGCTGCCATGTTAATTCTATGCATATAAATTGGTATAAATGAGAGTCTTGTTCTGCTAAACTGAATATAAACTACAGGGCTGTAGCATGTTGTCAAAAATCTGTCCTTATTCCTTGAGAAGTATAGAAGTATAGATAGCGTCATTGTTTTCCATTTCAACGACAATTCTGCTGCCTCAAACGCATTCATAAGTCTTAAGAAGATGCCAGTTGTCTGCCATCAACATTGCATTTGCATATTATCTTGCATGTTATCTCATTGTTATGTGTAATGAGAAATATCAGCCAGTCAGGTAGCTAGCAAGGTAGATTGCAAACTACTTTTAAAAGTGTAATCATAGGCTACTGTCACTGCCATTTATACATGTAGCCTGGAGCTAACTGGCTAGCCTAGTGAACTCAATTGAAATGTATTAAAATGTACAGTCATGAAATTATAAAAAGCACATCTTCATGTTTTTTAAGGGTACCATAACACAGAAATGGCGCAATGTTTACCAACAAACCAACCAAATATCAATGTTAATTTAACGCTGCCTGTTCAACGTTTGTTTGATGTTGACAAACCCAACATAAGATCTACATTGATTCCATACTGGGCTTTCAAAGAAGAACAATACCAACAAATCCAATTGACGATTGACAACCGATAAAGGACAATGCAATCTAAATTCAACATTGATTCAACATTCCTTTGCAATCCAGATCTCTTCTGAAAGGTAACCCTACCTAGAATTACACTAAATATTTTGAAAAACAAAGTTAAAAATGCTGCAACACAGTGGTGTTTTCTATTTCTCAGATATTTCTCTGAGTTTGCGCGTTTTTGGAATTATAAACTATTATGGATTTGGTTCACTGTATCCTTGCAGAGGAAAGGACATCAACATTAATATGATTTGTATCGCTTGTGAGTTCCCAAAATGCAGAGAAGGTGAGGTCCCCCTCCCTTGTTTTTCCACCCTAAGTTACAAAAAAAGTTACAAAAAAGGAACTGTTATCACTAAAGCAATGGCATTGTAAAATAGTTCATACAGATAGAACTGTGAGTTTAAACACATATTTTTATGCCATTGTTTTAGTGACAACAGTTCCTTATTTTGGTAAAGCAAGTGTTGGGGGATCTTACCTTCTCTGCACTTTGGAAAACCACATACTACAAGAAATATGGCAATGTCAGTGTCCTTTTCACGACAAGTGTCCAGTGGACGAAATGCATAATAGCTTCTCATTTAAAAAATGTACTGTTTACTTTGAATTTCTCTGGAGTAATTATCATTGCTGTCCTATTTTGCCATTGTATACTTCTACAAAATTCTATTATCTATGTTTTGTATAGGCTCTCTCAAACACGATGAGCCCAAGTACAACCATCTCTGACCAGTATTTCTAACATAGTTGCAGGAAAAAAGCGAAGGCATTTTATCTAATGACATTACGTTTTCCAACGGTGTATAATTTGTTAGGCTTGCATAAAACGTCACCTATGTGACGACACTAGCATTTTCAATATGCACTTCTTTGCGCTTTTGTCTGTTGTGCTTCGGCAAAAACTGTTCTTGAGATTTTATTCCAAAAAAGTTTGACTTTACAACAACAAATGTATTTTATGATTTTGCCTACATCTAAATAGAGGATTTCCTTTGAGGAGTTCCAATGAATCTCGTCTGAGTGAATATTTCTGAGGAAGAAAATGAAAACACAACAGGGGCGACATGGCTCAGGCAGTAAGAGCAGTTGTCTGGCAGTCGGAGGGTTGCCGGTTTGATCCCCCGCCCGGGCTGTGTGGAAGTGTCCCTGAGCAAGACACCTAACCCTAAATACTCCTGACGATCCTTGCATGGCAGCCAATCGCCGTTGGTGTGTGAGTGTGAGTGTGAGTGTGTGTATGAATGGGTGAATGAGCATTAATTGTACACTGCTTTGGATAAAGGCGCTATATAAATTCCAACCATTTACAATAGAGTGCATTTGTCACGTTTCAGGTCTGTCTTGCCATGTTTTATGTTTATTCATGTTGTCTTAGTCACGTAGTGTCTTATCATGTATTATGTTAGTCTAGGTTCATCATGTTGTTTAGTTATGTTTCGTATGATTATATTACCTTGTTATGTTGAGTGGTTATCGTCTTAGTTTCGCTTTGTGTTATGTTTTGATTTATGTTTATTGTTACGTTAACTGGTCGTTGTTTATGCATACACTTTTACATGTCTTTCCGCAAACCTTGCGTTCCGCCTTTTCTCTCTCTCTCTTTCTGTCATTCACTCCCTGTTTCCATTTGTCTATTTACTAAAACTACTAACGCTAGATCAGGATTGGGTAGAAACTAACAAACTAATCATGTGTTCATGTTACCTTACGTTTCTCGTGCATGTCATTTACTAATTTACTAATGCTAGGGCAGGATAGGTTTATTACTAACGATTACTAATCACCTTGTTAAACTTGTCATCCATCGCACCTGTTTTCCATTTCCTTTGTAGGCGCTAACTAATTGTCTACACCTGTCTACATCTGCATTTATATCCCAGTCGCGCTACTGTTCACTGCGAAATTGTCTGCCTCTGTTTACCACGCAACGCTTGAGCATTACTGGTTTTGATTACACGTTACGATCCAAGCCTGTTACCGACTTTTGATTATTGATGTCTGTTTTGTGACCATCGTTTGTTTTTGACCACGTCCTCGCCTACCGTTTTTGTACCTTTGCCTCACTGATGGTTTTATGGTTTCGACTTCCGCATTGCCCTCGACTACGACTCTGCCTGCCGTCCGCCTGTACTTCTGCCCCGCTGACAGCTCCTGCTACCGGACCTCCCTGCACGTCTACCGACTACGAGATTGCCTCTTCCCTCGGCACTGTGCTTGTTTACTATTTGTTTGGCTGGATCTACGTGTATGGACTTTGCTTGTTTTGACTACGCTCCTGGGATTCGTCCCGAATAAAGCCCTGAGGGGTCTTTATATAACTATTGTTTCTGAGTCGTGCATTTTGGGTCCAACCCCCACGCACCCGTCTCAGCATTTTCACTTCCATTTTATATCAGTGAGCATCTTAATACATTCTCAAAATATTTGATTATGAGCTGTGGTGGTGCACGGCTAAAGCAACGGACCTTGATGCAGGCATCAGTTTGTTACAGTTGGCTGAAAGTTATAATTGGCTGTTTAGATAATCACATGAATGAGGAGTTGCCAGTTTCAGTCATTCATTTAATTGAATTACCACAGCTGTTCAGAGGATTTACCTATTTTTTATTGTTATCAACTACCTGGAACGTATCTCTATTAAATCGATGATAAATGCTGTTCGGTTTACAAAATTTTGGTATCATAAAAATAATATTAAGGCTACCTTGAGTGTGCTTAATGACATGATTAAAAATCGTGGTAACATTTTCCAACATATTTTGTAAAAAGTGATAATTAATTATTGAAAATATAGAGGAAATTGTTAATGAGTTTAATGAATATGTTGTTAATGTAGGCCCAAATTTGGCAAAGGAAATTAATATTAATCAAAATAAAAAAATCCACTGATGGTAACTCTATTGATTTGACACTTTTAAAATAAGTAATTGACTGTGACCTTAAGCCATATACTTATATATGTAATAAATCCTTTCAAACAGGTTTTTTTCCTAATAAAATGAAAATACTAAGGTGGTTCCAATTTTAAAAATGCTGACAAACATATTGCATCAAATTATCAACCTGTGTCCTTGCTACCTCTTTTTTTAAAAATACTTGGAAAACGTATTTGTTAATAGACTTGATAACTTTGAGAAATATGAGTTATTGAGTCACCATCAATATGGGTTGAGGAGCAGTCAATCAACATCTTTAGCAATGATGGATCTGGTAGAAAACATAGCAACATCAGTTGAAAAGAAACAACATACTGTTGGTGTATTTATTGATTTACGTAAAGCATTTGACACAATCGATAGTTCCTTACTTTTGTAGAAATTGGAACGCTCTGCTATAAGAGGTGTCACACAGCACTGGTTAAGAAGTTATTTAAATAATAGGTTTCAATATGTAATAATTAATAATACTGAATCACATTCTAGAAAAGTAACCTGTGGTGTTCCACAAGGTTTGGTATTGGGACCTAAGTTATTTATACTTTATTTAAATTATATTTTTAGAGTATCCCATACATTGAAATTTGTAAATTTTGCTGATAATACAAACTTATTTTTTTCAGGAGAGGACATGAAAGAGTTATTGAAAACAGTAGAAAGGGAATTGATCTCTCAATTTGTTAAGTTTCAGAATACACCAGAGAAGGTGACTTAGTCGTGTTATTTTTATGAAAGGAGGGAGCCCAAAATATTGTGAATTCTTGGAGGACACAAGTGTATTAAAACAAAGACACAGGACAGATTAGGTTATTCTCTCAATAAACATGAGCCACCACTGTTTTAAAATTATTTATTGTGCTGCAAAGAAAAAAATACAAGAAATCGCCAAAAAAACTGCTGTGATACTTGTACAATATCATTAATATCAACATTTTGTTTTATCTGTATACAGGAGCAAAAACAGCAGGAGGAAACAGAAAGTGTCTTGTCTTTTTGAATAATTAAACAAGAGAAGAAATTTACCTAATAGAGAAGTCGCTGGCATCTCACACTCTCTGTAGGTTTGATTTTATAAGGATTTTTATTTTTTGCTGGGTTAGTTCTCCACACACTTGGACAAGGCAAATCCACATAAGATTAAAAAAACTGACAAACATATCAGGAGTTTGCATTATTAAGGGTGTGGACTGCAGTAAACTTAAAAACAAAAAAAAGAAGAGAACAACATTATTCTAAAACAATAACAGATTCACACATCAGTCTTTCAAACCAAATCGAAGTTTGAAACACCTGGAAGTAAAGATCTAAGGTAGCATTCCACTGTTGTGGGCCTATTTCTGCGAATAATTCCCTTTGGACTATCTAAAATTATCAACTGCGCAATGAACCAACTAGCTAACCAGCCTTAGTAAAATATTTTTTGTTGCACATTTTATTTTTACTGTGGGGAAAAAAACCAAACTGATTTTAACTATCTGTCATGCAGAAGATGGAGTGTTGACTTGAGAGAATGGTTTGTCCACTGATTGAATAATAAACCTCGTCCCATTAAATACTGTAGCTATACATCTGGTAGCAGCTAGCTATGAACATTATATTGTCAACACCAAACATTTCAACCATTTTGTGTTTATTCAATATAGCTAAAACTAGCAGCCATTGTCTACCTTGGATTGATAGCAAGCTACCTTGCTTTCTTCTAAAAACCTGCCCATTCACAAGAGTGAAATGTGGTGATTTGGTTAACTAGCTAGTAGGTTAGCTAATTCATAATTACTGTAGCAAAGAAGCATTATAGTTTTAAAAAAATGAAGTGTGCTGGTCGAAATGTAAATCTGGAGTTACCAGTCAACAGAGCCTTCCTAATAACATATTGTAGATAAATTAGCTGAATAAGAAGGCCCAATCTGCTTTTAAACAGAGACAATTATATGTGGCAGATGAAGCCTATAGTTGAATACCTAATGTGGAAACCCTTGTCAATAAGCATGGTTACCAAAACTGGCTATATTAAACTGGGCCAAACATAACTTTGCTAGCAATAAATGGAGTGATAAGCTAGCTAGCTATACATGGTAAGGATATTTCCAACTAGCTAGCTAATGAGTGAATTAGCTGGCTTCTATCCTGCTTGCATCCATTTACACTGCTTGGGTCCATTAGTTCTTTTGCATGTCAATTCATAATTTGTCCAAATACCTACTGCATCTTGCAGGCCATTTTCTATTGACCAAAATTTTGGGCAGCCACTGCACAAGGCTGCAGTCACATCAAGAGGCAAGAGTGAAATGGGTTCCATGTGACGCTGCTAAGCATTTCAATCCTCATTTCCAAATCATCATGGCCATGCCGTGAATGGACTATAATTAATAGTTTTCACCTTAAAAAAATTTTTTTCAAATCAATAAATTATACGATCATTACACAATAAATTAATTTTTTCATTTCTCTCATTTTAATCACTTTTTGTTTTGGCAAGTGACAAGTATTTACAACAATACTTGGAAGATGCACATAAAAAAAAAACATCTACCCTGTGAGACCCCTATTTATTACATCCTATAATTCAACTACTTTCAGTATAAGTGGCCATTTGTGGACCTAGTAGTAGTTAAATGCACGCTTTAACTCGTGAGACCCTTAAGAGTAAATAAGATTCTTCTTTGCCTTAAGTTTTTTAACCGATTCATTTCAGCCAGTTTATTGGTTTGTTGTATAACTGTATTCTAATTGTTTGGGGAAACTGGTTTAGAATTATGAAGGACATGGTCATCCCTGAACTGTCAACTGTCATATGACATTTTTTTGTGCTGCTGATCTGTGGAAACTAAAAGTTTGAGATACAAACACTGGATGAAGCAGTTTCTACAACATCTTTAAGGCAACACACGGGTCTCACAGGGTCGCATAAAAAAGGGTCTTCTCTTTCATGAACTGTGGGGAAAAAATAAAACCACATCAGGTTATATATAAAAGTGCTAAAATGGAGGACTCTAATGACATACTTATCAGATAAGAGATTATGGTACACCCAAGACAAATGACCACAGCTCCTCAACCCCTTCCCCTTCCTTTGTGCCCACAGCTTTTGTCTGTGAACTTTCCAGTAGTTCTGACATCAGAAGCAATTCGTGAGAGACCTGAAGTGAGAAACTAGAAGTTGAGCTGTAAAAACTCTTGACAGGTAAATGGCTGGCCTCCAGGTTGCCTGCAGCCCCTGTACTGTTATTTGTGGGAGCTTATTGATGCAAGCGACAAAGTCAAGTCGAGCAAATAATGAGAAAAACAAAACTACGCAACTAAAAGATAAACAATAGAATGAGATGTTTGTCACTTTCTTTCTGTTTTTCTCTCTCTTCTGCCCCAAACTAATTTTCGAACAGGCAATGCCCATTCAGCGTTATTTTTCCTTTATATAATCTCTCCTCTCATCCATAAATACATTCAATTGTAAATTCATAGAAAAATTTACATGTGAAGAAAAATTATGGGTGCATGCATATGTGTGTATACACATATACGTACATACATGCATACACATATACATACACACTTACACACAAACACAACAAAATAATCTTTTCATTTCAGCATAAAATATGTACATAAATGTTCTTATAATGTTTAAGTAGCCAAAGGGTTTGCTGCGGAAAAAAAAAAAAACACAAAAGTGCTTAGGTACCAGCACATCTCCTGGTAAAGGAAATGGCTGCCAAACCAGTAAAGCGAATTTTCATCTTCCAGACCTCCAAAACCCTCCTGACAACACATCAACGGACAGTCAAAATGTTCCGGATGTTAGCATTGTTACCCAGTAAGTACCTACCAATTGACCTTTTTTTGTGTGTATATATTTATATCCTGAACCAATAGGGCATTCAGAAACTAAAAGCAGCAAGTTAAAGAATATGCTCAAAATTCAACTCACAAGGAGCACAAAAATTTATATTCACTATTATTTCTCCTTTTCTCAAACCCTTTACTTTGAAACAGTTAAATGAGAAGGTGTGTACGTAGAGTGTAAATCTACCCTCAGGCTTGCAACAGGCAAGTCTGTTGCCTTGTGGATGCAATTTTGTCAGAATACTTGTATACCTGCAGCAGGAAAAGAAATAATTGAAACAACAAAAACCCAAACAACCGAGGGGTATTTAAAAAAAAACAAAAAAATTTAGGTTGATAGGCTAACAGTGTTTCTTCCTATTATCGATTCTTCAGATGAATTTTAGTCTGGAAATGTCAGTTCTTGAAGAAGAAAAAAAGAGACGGAAGTGTTGTATTCGGCAGGCAACTCACTTCCCTGCCAGTCTGCTCTCCTTTATTGTCGCTAATCAGTTTTCACTGCCTCCATGTGAGGCAGACTGCGGCAGTTCATTAGTTTGACAGAAACACAGGAGCTTTGGCGTGACAGTGTTCATTGGAAACACTTTCTTGTAATTTTGCGTTTTTTCTTTTTTTTTTCTGAGGCAGGAATGCAGAAAAACAGGACTTTTCCCAAATCCTAAAGCTTTTGCATTAAACTTCATACACACACCCACGCACATACAGCTACACACAAATCCATCCAACAAATCTTTACATAGCCTCATCGCTACTCCCATTTTGTCTGCGTTCGTTCAAATCGACTTTCGTTTGGTATCTTTTTGCGACTTTGTCAGATTGTAAAACCTTTTTTTTTTTTTTTTTTTAGTTTGGACAGAAGTATGTCAGGTTGTTTTTTTGGAGTGTTTATTTTTTCCGAGATTCTTTTCATGGTAATGTCCTTCAGTGTGCACGGCTCTGAGCCGCATCATTTGGCCTCTCCGTCACCCCCCCCCCCCCCCCCCCTCCTCGCCCCCCGGTGCTGATCCACCTCACGCAGTCTGGTAAAAGTTGTCCGCTTGCAGGTTGCTCTGTTTCTGCATGCTGTAGTATCCGCTGTACCGCGAGTCGGGGTCAGCAATGCGGAGCATCCGCTGGGAGCTGTCCACTTGCACTTTCATCCCCTTCTGGCAGTCCACGTACACGAGCTGGTTATTA
Source organism: Conger conger (assembly GCF_963514075.1). Lineage (NCBI taxonomy): Eukaryota > Metazoa > Chordata > Actinopteri > Anguilliformes > Congridae > Conger > Conger conger. The sequence continues at coordinate 31,685,241 of NC_083760.1, read as the reverse complement.
AGACAGGTCGGCTGCTAAAGACGAGAAGTCACACACAAACAAATTTGTTTATATCACAACCAAAAGAAAAGTAGCTATATTTGACCAGATCGTAAATGTCCACAATTCCAGTCACACACCACAAAAATTTAATTCCAACCACTCTAATAACCATAATTTGCAATGATTATCAGGTTGGTGGAAGTTATTAGTTGTATGTATAAGTTAAATATTAAATTTGGCCACACACCATCAAGGATTTTCAATCTACATATTCTAGGAATTACTTGTGTCTACATATACATATCTAGTCTACGTATTTTCTAACTTTTAATTTAACAGATGGCACACCCCACACACATTGTATATATGAAATAACATTCAGTATATTTAAAAAAACTAGTTACACTGAAACGTTCACTCTATATATTCAAGAAACTACAAATATAAGGTTTCTTGATATACATAGATTTAAGAAAATATGTACTGTACATATTCAAACATTCAATCTATATATTCTAAAAATGTCTTATATATTTAAACTTTCATTATCAATATGTAATAATTATATATTATATTATTATATATTAAAAATGAATCTTAAATGAAAATGAAATAAGGTAGCGAAAAATACACATACACACATAATAACACAGTCCTTGCCTGTGTACAACTGACTATTTTATGAATTGTAGCTTATCCGACCTCTTCTGTAGTTTCTTCTAATGACCTTGATATTCACTTTTTTGTATATGGCTTTCGATAAAAGCGTCTGCTAAATAAAATGTAATGTAATGTAATGTGTTGAGCAAGTTTTAAGGGAGGCATCTGAATGTACCTTTGTGGGGGTGCGGTAGCATGGCACTGTGAGCCACTGTTTCTTCTGATTAATGACCAGAAGGGTGGCAATAGCGACCACTATCATCAAGATTGGCAGGGCCACCCATGCCGCTGTGTGGAAGGTCCCATCATCATGGGTTGCCAGTGTCTTGCTTTCCAAATAGGGCATCTGCAGGCTTCCAAAATCACCTGCAGCAAGGCAGCGGATATCCACGTCCATTCCCATTATGCATACAAAACGGTGTACAAAATGTGGACCAACTTACAGTTATGCATATCTATTATATTTATGAGTAATATACTTCACAAAGCTAGACACATTGCACATAATGTTCCCTGAAAGAAAACACACACACAAAAACCAGTTTTGCTTAACCAGTAGCTTGACTGCATAATAGTGAAACAATGGTTTTGAAACTTGTTTCTGGAGACCCCTGTGTTGGCTGGTTTTTGTTCATTAAACACATTATTAATAAATTTCCCATGGGCATGAGTGTGTGAGTGAATGGTGTGTGTGCCCTGCGATGGACTGGCGACCTGTCCAGGGTGTATTCCTGCCTTTCGCCCAATGTATGCTGGGATAGGCTCCAGCCCCCCTGCAACCCTGTTCAGGTTTGATCATTTGCTTTGTCTTTGTATTCTTTGTTTTACTTATTTATGGCATGCATTGTGAGTTCCGACATAATGTGGCTTAAGATGGAAAATAATCCCTGAAAACATGAAGAGTCAGAAAAACAAACAGCTTGTTAAAATTGTGGTTAGAATGAAAACCAGCATACACAGAGAACCACTGCAGTAGAGTATGACCTACACAGTACCCTCCCTGTTTGAACTGGGTTCATTGCACAGCAAATATTAAGCATTCATTACACCTGCTTGCTTGATTCAAGGACGTTTTGTGTTTGTTTCCACATAAACATGAGGTGAAAGAAAAAGTGTCTCTGACCTCTGAACTGGGGCATGATGTCATTTTCACTCGGTGTAGGCCAACCCGGCCTGCGCATCCCTGTGTCCCGGTGCTGGTCCGTCTTTTCGATCGGTATGTTTGTAGGGACGTACATCTCTGCATAGACATGTGTGAATAAACATATGTCACACACACATACAGAAGGAGAATGGTCAGATAGCTACATAAGCACAGAGTAATGTTCTGAATTACCTGAACAGAAAGAAAAACAGTTTGATAGTGTTATAAAGATTTATGAACATCAGAACATAGCAACAGAGCTTGCATTCACAACACCGATATGCCACATCCATTCTAATTTCTAATTATCATTGTTTAAATGTTTTAAATCAGTACAAATGCTAATTAATTTTTGTAAAGTTCAATTGCAAGGGTAAAAGTATTGAGGGTATGGTACCTGTTTGCATGAAAAAAACCATTTCATTATTTCAAAAGTGAAAGAGTTACAGGCTATGCACTGTATGGAAAAAATAGGAAGCATATACCTTATATAAAAAAAGTTTGAGTACATTCTGAAAGTACATTTATCACTTTTCCCCCTTGAACCGTTAAACTTCATTTGAACCAATGTGATTTTTTTGATCAGGCACAATTATTCTGTCTTACATTCATCACTTCTCGCCTTTAAATGCTAAGTGCCTATTGTTGTACCGTCACTTGATAAACCTACATCTTTTTCAAATCCAGATTAGCATACATCCTTGAAGCACTAAGTGTTGAATCAATCAATCAGCTGCAAGTTGACATAGTGTAAAAGTAATACAGACGAAAAAAATTGTGCCAATCAGTTTGGGGGGGGGGGGGGGGGACACAACAACAGAGCATGGAAAACCTTTTTCAAAAATCATTTTCTGGCCATATTTAGGAACCGGTGGGGAATGGTCTGTCATGCCAAACTGCTGACATCGCATCATTCCTGGTGTTGACCTCGCGAGTACATGGGCCCTCCATTTTAATTGAGACTCGTTTGACTGCAGTTTGGCCACAGTTAAGAACTGATGGCAACTGTCTGTCAAGGCAACCTGCTGACATCACAGTGCCATTGGCCTCACCTGAGCACATGGGGCAGCAGCTGCCCTCAACGTTGATTGGCTCATGGCAAGACAGGGCGGGGCAGCTGACTGTGGAGCAGAGCGTCTGGCCCTGCAGGCAGTAGCAGTGGGTGCAGCTGTCAATGTCCCAGCGTTCTTCGTCAGCGTATGTCTTTCCGTTGAAATTACACACTGCCCTTGCAGCGGTATCCTCTGGGAAATAGACCAGCAACAAAGTGAGAGGAGAATATACTTAGAATGGGAAATGAAAGCAATCATGAACATTCCCATGAAGGTGTCCTGACTCCTCTCAATGCAATATGTAGATAAAGTGTGGGCAATGTTTACAGTCAGCTACATTAACTTTAGGGACAAAGGCTTATTTTTCTTCATTTGGCTCTGCACTGCACAATTGTATTGTAATGAAGCAATTCACACGCAGTTAAAGTGCAGATTCTCAGTTTTCATTAAAGGGAATTTTTATACATTTAGTTTTCACAATGTAGAAATGACACTTTTTGCACTTTAACCACTGATTACAAATCTAAAATTGTGGAGTACAGATGTACGTCTTTGTCAAATATTTTGGAGTTCATGCTATATCACTAATTCCCGATACAACAGTTCAATTTTAAGTATGGTAACATATTTCAGAATAAGCATATTGCAATTGTTTTGATATGTATTGCATTTTTGTTATATGAGTCAATTTCAGGCCAAGCATAATTTAGACTGTTTAGCATCTGCATTGTCTTGTGGTCCTTGTCCACAATACCTGCCCAATCATCTGGAATGCAAAGGCCTTGTCAATTTATGCCTAAATTGATAACCAATAGATATTTGATATCTACTTGATAGCGCACTTACCTAGGCAGTAGGGGCAACACTGTCCCTTGCGCAGAACAGGACGGGCACAGCCAACCAGTGGGCAGGATTCTGAGAAGCACCGGATCTTTCCGTCTAAACAAACGCAGCTGGAGCAAGTGTTGGGTTTCCAGGACTCAGCAGCCAGAAAAATGTCCCCCTCTTCGTTCCTGCAGTAGCTGGGCATGCTGTCATTACTGGGTGACTGTGGGGTGAGTGGCTCTTCTGAAAGAGAATGTACACACGCAAGTTAATGACCTGTGAAGGTTTATTACCTCTTTCAGACTACGTTTTCAGGCTGAAAAGTTTGTAATGTCGACTGAATTAAGAATTTTTCAAACGTCATCGTTTGGAGGCAGCACCTCAGCTTGGATGTTGAGACTCGAAATACAGCCAGATATAGTAAAATACTGTAAACAGTATGGGTCATTTTCACGGACACTGATTATGTGGACACAAAACCGGCCCTGGCTATGAGTAATACTGATTTAAGTACCAAAACACCCATGAGGAAATGGGTATGGGATATACATGGACCCTGCATGTGTCCACATATGAATGTCAATAAAATATGAATTACTGTGCTCATTATCTAATGTGATGGATCAAAATAATGGTCTGGCCTAATTATTTGAAGGTTGCTTATATTCCCATTTGCAAAACCACAGAATGGTATCCACACGCCAAACCCCAGGAGCTGGTACATGCAGCTGGCAGCAAAAATGTGAGGATTCAAAGCAAGACTTTCAAAACAGACTCCTCTCAACTGGACATTTCCAAATCGAAAATGTTATTTTTTTGAAACATCAATAGAAAGATAATTCCATCAGGAGACCTTCATAACAAATAAAAATGTCAAGATCTTTTGTTATTTAACAAAATGGATCATCGCAACAAATAAAAAAGGAGAGTCCCTTCATTCAGTCTTCTCTTTCCTCCCAACAGTTTTGACCGGATGGGAATGCAACTGAAACATCCCTTCACAAGCGATCTTGCTCATTCTTATGCTCAATATGCTCATGAATTGAATTAAATTATTAACATTATGAAATAAATAATATTTAGGAAATATGTATATACTGACAGACAGAATTAGGTTGTATAGAATATTCCTCCTGAAAGATGTAAACGTGCTTTGCAAATTACACAAGCAGACACTGTAATACAGTTGTAATGTTGGACAAAACATAATGAAAGATAAACGCAACCTTGTTAGAATTGTCATATCACTTTCAGATTTTAGACTGAAATAGTCTGGGCCTTACTCTTACAGACAAGACTCCAAGACAAAAGTCTACAATTTAAAAGCACAGCACTGACATGCCCAACACAACTTCGGTTAGTTTGTGATTAGAGACAGTATAGGACCAATTGTTTCAACAGGAAGAAATTACCCTTGGTGTGGTGGAGGTTTTCATTGTGCCCTCTTTCTTTTCTTTAATACGACTGCATTAAAACCATAAGTGAACCGGCAGTTTCCTCATGTCCACTATAGTTATGGAGCTTGTCACATGTACATTTATAGCACCTCAAAAAAGTATCCTTGATGATGTTGTCAAGATGAGAGGCTTTTTTTCCCATCTTAGTCAGATATAAACCTCAAATATTCATGTATTATATGAAAAGTTTTCCCTTTTTACTACAGTACATTTTGCAGCAGTAAAACTTTATAGACTGTACTGCCTTTTGTGTTTACCAGACTATTAAAGAGACACAATAAATAGTCTCTACTTTAATTATGTTTCATTGATGAACGTCAGATGCGCCACAGCCAACAGGTCTATTGCAGTCAACCAGACCCATCAAAAACTGAAACGGAATATGCAATTACACCTTATCACTATAAACCTCTGATACCAGAGGCAAGCTTTAAACCAAGACAAATCATTTCCCATTTGTAGGAAGCCAAAACACAATCAAAAATTGACAAAGGACAATGTCTCAACACTATTGCCTAATTAAATTTGGAAAAATAAAGTGATAAAGAATTAAGTCGTAATGCAATATAAGATGCAATAAGATGCACTCAAAAAGCCATAGATATATATATAAAGAATGAAAAAAAAGTCATTTTGTGTTGCAGCAAAAACACTGCAGTGTCTCAATGAAACTGAATAGACATAAGATGAAAATATAAGCAACAACAGATTTGAATTAAAGTTAAACATAAATGCATCTCTTCTGTGATCACTCATCTGCCACATTTATTCAATGTTCACATTGTTTCTTATAACATAAAATTGTTGAAATTGAATTTTTGATTCTAGAATATTTTAGAAGGGACTGCTTTGATTGGGCAGTCACGTGAAATATTATGCAATCAAAGAAAAGCCAGCCAACCGTCCGTGCAACAATGCACAACAGAGCCTTCTGTAGCTGCTCTTGTGCTATTCTACCTGTGCCCACTGCATAATTGGTATCCTCTAGCACAGTGGCTGTAAAGATTGCAGTTAAACAAAGCAACAGCCCTAAATTGAAATAAACATGTTATGGTATTAACATGCCATACTGATTTTTTTTTTTTTAGGTTTGCTATATTTTTTTACATTGTATATACTGGTAATATAATTTGAACCTATGACTGTTCTTGCTGTTGAACAAATGTAGCCCTTTTATAAATCGCTTGTTAAAGTTGGTTTGGACCTCGAGGGCTTGCGCAAACTGGGAAAAATCTGTGCAGTCTCTCTCGTGGGTTTATGTGACATCATAGCCCTTGGGTCAGCAACCTGCCTCTATGCAGGCATGCCTTACCATCAGCATAAATTTAAAAACAGGATTTCGCTCCACCCGTTAACACCAGAACAACACAAACAGAAATAGAAATGAACTGAATGCTAACTGACTGAATCGAGGCCACAGTTACCCTGCAGGCTGTTTGAGTCTCGTGCTGACTGCCTTAATCGAACCGATTCATTCACTTAATTCAATTCAAGAGCTGCTTCAAACTTTGCCGAAAGTTAGTGTTTCTGGCTTCCAGAAGGTCAGTCGAGTGCACCAAATTCAAATAATCTTTCTGCTTTTAGCGTGGACTGTGTGAAGATTGTCGTTCATTCGGTTTAAGGCAGGAGCAGCAGTTCTCGGACATCAAGGACCACAAGTTGCTGATCCCTGGTTAAAAGACAAGCTGAAATCAAAATTCACCTTTTCCTTTTCCTCATAAAGTAAATACTCAATTGTTCAATTGTAATACTTCTGCAACTTCACACCAAAGTTTTCTCCATCCACTTCGTGGAAAACAAGATTTGATATCATTGTGTACCAGTTTGTCAATCAAATGTCAATCAATTCCCCTCCAATCAATATCCCCATTTGACATCAGATAAATCGATTCCCCCACTGCGTACATGTCATACTACGGAAGCTAGCGCTGCACTAACTTCACCTCGGCTTTAAGGAAACATGCCCCTGGCGCTGGTGCCGACCCCCTTTCACCCTTCCTGAACGCATAAGCCCAGCCTTTACCTGGGCAGTGCGGACAGCAGGAGTCCTGGGTCCTGATTGGGCTCTGGCAGAGCAGGGGAGGGCACACCTCTGTCTCGCACAGCACTCGCCCGCTGTGGCAAGCACACTGGGTGCAGGAGTCCATGTTCCAGGTCTCGCCCTCCACATAGTACTCTCCACCAGGGGCGAGGCACACCGAAGAGTCGCTCAGCTCTGTTCTGTGGGTGGTGGGGTCATCTGGGAGGGAAGAACGATAGCAGTGTGCTGTGAAATCACCATTGTCAAGACTGCAATACAGAGCGATATTATATATATATTATATGTATATATGGAGTGGCAATCTATGATTTCCTTGGTTTTGGTGGATTTAACGGGCATCCATGGCGACTGGTAGTCATAACAGGTCTATTCTACACTTTTCCTTTTATTTTGGTTACTTTACTACTTGTACTTTCATCCATTGCTGTAAAGTTACTGGAAACAATGACTGCTCCTAAACTCCTCCTCTTCTTATGTCGCTGAAACTCTCCTGTGCCACTGCCGAAAGTATGTGTCACGCAAACTATGCATCTCTGTATCGCTCGTAACACTATCCATAGGTTTCCGTCCATTTCCATACAGGGTGGGAATGGTGGGCCCTCCACAAACTGAAAATTTGAATATATAGAAAAGTACTCCGGTTTCCTCCCACAGTCCAAAGACATGCAGGATAGGCTGATTGGAGAGTCTAAATTGCCCGTGGGTATGAGTGTGTGAGTGAATGGTGTGTGTGCCCTGCGATGGACTGGTGACCTGTCCAGGGTGTATTCCTGCCTTTCGCCCAATGTATGCTGGGATAGGCTCCAGCCCCCCTGCAACCCTGTTCAGGATAATGGAAATGGTCCTAGTGGTCATTGCCAGAGAAATGCCTGGGGGAATATGTCTCAAATGTGGTATTTGTTCATATAAAAAAATTATAGATTGCCACCAGGGGCAATTCTAGGATTTTATGTGAAGGGGGGCTGAGCAGTGAATTATAGTTACATGGACAAGTAAAGCTTGGGGGGTCCGGCAGCATGCACCCCCGTAGAATTAAAAAAATAATCCTTTAAAGACCCGTTTCTGGCAGCATTTTAGGCAAAAATAGGGCAATAATAAGACAGAATATGGTCTTTTATAAAACTGAAACACTAGACTGGAGTCTGCTCTCAGTGATCATGTATTTCTTACCTGATGATCAGTGGCTCATCCCCATCCTACTCTCTCCCTCTCATCTGTGCCCTCTTAACATTTCCTGTCTGCTGTTTGTACTCTTTACTTTGACTGATTTTTCTGATCTTTTCTGTCTCTTCACAAATTTTCCACTGTTTCCACGAGAAATGTGAATGTAAGAAAGTTTTTAAGCAACCAGTCCCACGGGATAATTTGTTTGTCCAGTGCTTAAAAATGACAAAGCTTAATTGTTATTTAATAAGGTTACAAATATAAAGAATGTATATGCTATATAACTGACAGGATCCCTAAAGCACTGAAATTTACTGCACACATAAGGAGGTTAGTGCTTCTTTCTCTGTCCCTCAGATCTTCCCACTTGTTCTGAATGCACCTAACGTTACTTGTCAGTTTCTCTCAGTGAAAAAGCAAAGAAGTTCGTTAAATAGCTAGCTACCTTTTTCTTCTTGAGTTCTTATTGATTAATGTTACTAGGAAGCTAGCTACCCTTGGCTACTCTGGGGGATGTTCTTGGGCACTAACCAGGGCTGCAGACTAACTTTTTCAACTGGTGGCGGAATCAAAAATTCTGTTGTGGGATTGCACATTAAGCTATTTCCTACATTTTGGAGTGGCCTGTATGATTTCTCATTACACAGTAGGCCTACATTAAGGTTTTGAAATCAGAAATAATGTGCAACATTTTATATTGATACACTTTTGAGAAGACTTTAAGTGTATGACAACAAATCAATGTGCCATTGGTACTTCCTTCACAGGCCAATTCCCATACCATAACCAGGGGTGGAAAATCCAGGTCCTCCCCAGGGTTTTTTCTAATCAGCTGTATTTGTTAACTAGCACAATTCTTCAGCCAGGAGGTAGAACTAATTAGGTAAATCAGCTGGTTGAGTTCATGGGTGGAAGACTTTTGGCAAGACTTTTACTTCCCATCTCTGAGGGTAAAACCGACTCATTAGTCAAACTGACTGCTGGGTAGTTTTATTATACTGTACATCTCATGATTGCATATCTGTTTATGACTATTCCATGAAAATTAAGCATTTTGATCCTTTTTCGCAGTCTGAGTTTAATTGTTGTGTAACAGGTCAGTGAGGTACTACATACATGTATAACATAATATGATTGGTGGACAGATACTGCATTTTCCAACAGTATTCAAAGAATCATACACTGTGGTGTATATTGAACCATTGTAAACTGTAGAGGAAAGAGCCCTTTAATGGGTATACACTGGGCAAGAAGAAACCTTGGGAAAAAAACATGTTGGCTGAGCATCCCGCCCCTGCAAAGCGTTCATATGAAAAACTCCATTATATTCTGAATTATTTTATTAGTTTTCTTATTTGAAATATTCTGAAATATTTCTTGTCAACTCAAAATTGTCATCCTAGAAGGACTGAATGGCCTATTGTCACAAGATTGTTATGCCCCTATGCAATGTCAGTTGACATCGACTCTCTTGCAGCTTGTGCGCATTAATTTTGTACTAGTTCTGTGACTGATTTCAGCTCAGAGAATCCAGAGAAACTCAGTCCTTATATGGTTTCCAAACGGTTTCAAAAACATGACTTTCTTTATTTTCTCTTCCTTTTTTACCCCCTTAATGTTGTGCAGAGGGTTTTATGCATTCACATTTTTGTGTCAGTTTTATTACATATTTTGTTTGCTGGAGATATATTTTTATTTTATATTGTGCACTTTCTGTGGTTTTAGTGTGTAGTTTTAGCACATTCTTCTCTATAATTAGCTCACATCCAGAACTGTTTTACAATGCATTCCTGTTCACTTAGAATAGGGTTTATGAATAATTATTGAAGAATTTATAACTGATCTTATCTAATCTAACCGAAATCTAAAGTGTTACAATGACACTGCTGATTCAAATAATTTGAGATACAGATAAATGGCTCCATATCCAAATATTGAAGTTCATAAAGCCTCACTTTACTGTAATAAATCACCCCAAGCATAAAACTGCTACTTTTACTCGTGTAGAAGCACCCCTCATAGACAGGTCTCTGTTTCCCAGGTTGAATGGCTCTTACCTGGGCATGACGGGCAGCACTGGCCAGGCCGTATGGTGGGGTTGGCACAGACGGGCACGGGGCAGGAGATCAGGGCGCACATCTCCCGGCTGTTGTGGCAGTAACAGTCCCGGCAGCCGTCGTGCCAGTTCTCCCCGTTCTCGTGGCGACGGCCGTCCATGGAGAGGCAGGAGCCCTGCTTCACTGCGGGAGCCACAGAGGAAGCGCTGGGGTCTGTAGCTGTTGGGGGGGAGGAGAGTTCAGAGGTCAAATAGCCAAAAGACTAATTAAATAAACGAATAAAGGGGGAAAATTCTATATTAACGTACAGAACTTCTGCCCAGGAACCTTGAAAAATCATTTTAACATCTTGCAATGAAATGCCTCCCAGCCTGGCCAAAGGGATACGGAATGCTTTCAATGAACCCCAGGTGGCGCTGCAGATTGTGTTAAGGCACCGTTCTAGTGCATGGGTGGGTCCTGCAGTCAGGTATCGTATTTGGACTGTGTTAATCCCGGCTGTGGCCAGGTGCAATGCAGATTAACACACAATTTTAGCATCACCCAGAGATGGGAGGGATTGAGTAAGGATAATCGTGTCTCATCGTACACCAGTGACCCCTGCAGGTCGATCAGGTGCATACCAGTCCACTGGATAGGCTACAACTGAAGCGCTTCCTGCAACTTGTGTGCAGTGATGACAAGTCTGCTTATAATAAGCAACTTTGGGATTGTTCCAAGTTCGCTTGGAAAAATTCAGAGTTGCGGGTTGAGCTTTTTTTGGCTTATTTTAACATTTGTTTACATTTATTGGCACTATTTTCCCGGGTGCACAGTCTGTTCACTAGTCATTAATATCTCAAGTGCCATTAGGTATAAATCGCCCTCCCACTGATAAGTACACAAACCTCACCCCCTTCATTTGAGGATCATGTTGTCATTTCTATCATTGTCCTATAACTGGTATAGACAAAAGAATAATACCCATTTTCTTTCACCATTTTCACTGATCTTGATTTTGGGGAGCAATGGCTGTCCAAGTACAGAAAAAAGTATATTAAGAACTGGAAAAATGGAGAAAACAAAAGACTGGATATGTCCAGTAACCGGTGATGAAACTAAATGTATGCAGGTATTGTAAAGCGGAGACTCAAGCTCATCAGGCAGACCTCTTGCAACACGCTAGCACAGACAAACACAAGAGGAACTCTAAGCCATTGGATTTACTGTGTCAAATCCGTCGACTACAATGCACAGAACGGAACTTCAGCTGCCAAGCTATATCGCCTGCCACACAGCAATAAGTTCATTGTATCAGCCTTCACTGTACAAAATATACAGCGCTAATCCACAATGTCATAGCCCTCTGCATGTTCAAAGACCTGTTAAAAGATGCCAGAGAATTTCAATATTCTTTGTTGATTTGGCGAGAGCACAGACGTTGCCGCGGTAGAGCGGCTGTGTGCAGTAGTGCGCTACTGCAGCGTTTCGTTGAACAAAAACATTTCTACATTTTTGGATTAGTGGACTTGCTGGGAGAAACAGCAGAAGCAATTGGCACAACACTGACTCAGTTTCTCGCCAACATTGGTCTTAATTTCAAAAAGTGTGCCGGCATTGGAACCGATAGCTGGAATGTCATAGTTGGAAAAAAAATCAGTTTAGATGCATCTTCTAAAGGAAAACAAGAGACTCCAACTACTAAAGTGTGTTTGTTATTCCATCCAACTTTGTGTCATCAAAGTCATATAAAAAATGCCTCGCAATCTGGAGTTTTAAATTTTCTATTCTCATCACTGGTTTTCTGACAGTGCATCCATGTGTCGGGAAGATGCAAAAAATGACCAATTAATCAATCTCGGTGAAACGCCACACGCAAGCTCACACAGCTTTCCAGCACTAGGTGGCTCTCCATCCATTATTGCTGCTTCCGCATTTTAGCCCAACTGAACTGAACTTTCAACTTGGCAAAGATAAACAGCGATTCTAAGATGCAGAAGTTCTCGATCAGATGGACTGTGACCCTGTGAAAAAATTGTATGTAGAGTTTATAATGCCTATTCTACACAAATTTTCTAGAATCAATAAACAGTTCCAACTTGATGCGCTCAAAATGTTCTGCCTCTAGACATTCTTTTGTGCACTTATCTCGAGAGTGATTACACCCAGTGCAATTCCACTCTTAAGACTACAAACTCCTAGATTACAGTTTGGGTGACAGGCCTTATGTGCTGTTAATTTTGGGGTGCAGTTTACCACTGTAGGAAGCAAAGCCTGAAAACACAGTTGAAACAAATGTCAAGATGAGATGTCAGCACTTGGACAGCTAAGCAGGTGCCGAATAGGCTCCCAGCCAATGTCAACACATGGAAATGAATGGCATCCTTCAGCCCGTCTGTGATTTCATCATCGAACAAACCACAGTTAGCCACTGTGTTCATGTTGAAAATGTACAGAGGTGATCTGGGGACTTGGATTCACAGTACCAAGCAACTTCCATGAGTGGAAGACGAAGGATGACTGTCATGCAGAACCGTTTAGGTATTGTAAGGACAATAGTGAGGAACAGTGTTTTAAAGATCCCTGGAAGTTCTTCGAAAGACACATTCGGTTCTCATGTGAAATCAAAACAGACACCAGGTTTAATAAAAATAAATGCACTGAAGACATACAAATGCAGAACATAAACAGGCAGAAAGAGCAGGTACGAGTTTGTGTGGGTGCTTGTGTGTATGCGCACATAAGCACACGTGTCCCTTGAACAAAGAAAAGGTAACGGTAGCTAGGGTAGGTTTGCATGGCTGAATAAACTAATGCTACAGGTAACACTTGACAAAGAGAGAAGCATAGCTTCAACTCAAAGCTATACAAAAAACAATGAGTAGGTTATTCACGACTAACAGCTACGTTAGTTAAAGAGTTCTGCGTGCGAGTATTAGAGTTAGGTGCAAGGAGCGAGAGAGGTGTGGTTTAACTCTATAATCTTTAACTCTATAATATATAAATAATCATTTTGTAATTTCCACATTCAGGAAAACTGGTTTCGGGCACAGCCGACAGCTCAAAAACACATACTGTCTGAGTGAGTACTGGGCTGTGGTCCATTACATTACATTTTACATTTTTGTCATTTAGCAGATGCTTTTAATCCAAAGCGACATACAAGTGCATAGGTTCTTCCACAAGTTAAAGCATCAAATCCATAACTAGTAGAATACACATGAAGTGTTGTTCTAAACATATAGTCATCATAAGTGCAATTATTTTTTTGGGGGTTAGACAAGAGGGATAGAGATATCAGAAAGGGGGCCGGAGGAAATCAGGAGGGAGGACTAAGGTACAGTGTGTTTTTAGTCTGCGTCGAAATAGGGGGAGCGATTCTGCTGTCCTGACAGTGGTAGGCAAGTCATTCCACCACTGAGGAACCAGAGCGGAAAACAGGTGTGAACGTGCAGCTCAACCGCCAGGTGCTCGTAGAGAGGGACCCATAAGGCGACCAGAGCTGGCAGACCGGAGTGGTCTAGCTGGGGAGTAGGGAGTGATTAGGGATTGGATGTAAGGTGGGACAGTGCCCTTAACAGCTTGAAATGCCAACACTAGGGCCTTGAATCGGACCCAGTTCCTTTCAGTGACTCAAGTCATTTGATTCAGTCCACTTTAAAGATTAGTTCACTGATTTGTCCAGTAGTAGTTCTGCAGCTGCCAATAACTCCATCGGTTCCTTTGGTTCTTTCAAGTCATTCACTGATCCATTCCTTCAGTTTTTTTCTGGTTTGTTCAGCGATTCAACATCACCAGTTCATTTAAAGAGCTGAACACACCAATTTGTTCACCAACAGCCTCATGAGAATTTAAATAAATGCAGCCAAACTCAAAGGATCAAAGGTAATCTACCATTATTTTAATGGTTTCAAATGTCACTCATTATATTATATCTCCCATAATGTTATTATAAGTATTCAGAGATGATAAAAAGAAACATGCTCAGCTTTGATCATTTTTATCCTTTTTTCCCCTCTATCTTTCCATTATTTTTCTCAATAATAATTTTAGGTAGTGCTTTCAGATTGTTCACACAATGAAAAGCATGTCATACCTTTTGACATATTATTATTAACTCCATATAATAATGACAAAGATTGTGTACTGAATCCTACGTAAAGTGCAAAATCAAGATCCAGGACAGCACTCCAATTGACATTTTTTTATTCCTGCATTATTCAAAGAGAGCCTGCCCGCTAGGAGTTGTAGACAAATAGATTTTAAGAAAGAACCAAATAAACAAATCATTACATGGAGACGCTACACTTCATTCTGTTCACCCCAAATGAACAACCCACCACTACTGCACAATGGCACACATTTTAAGCACAGCCTCATGCAGGTGTTTGTGGGGGGGGGGGGGGGTTATGGTTCTTTTGTGCAAAAGTCGATCAGATGGCTGCAGTCTGTAATATATTTATGAGCACTTGCAAATATTGTAAATGTCTTATCTTGCTACTGTTTGAGATGCATTAACAAAATTCAGAGTATGTCAATTTATCAAAATGCGCACATGCCTCTTTTCACTGATGGGAATTAATATGATATGCCATCCTCCAGAGCCTTAAAGGGGAACTGCTTGAAAAAGTGGCAGTGCATTGAATTGCTATAACCAGGCAAGCCTGTCAATGTTTTTGTCTCTCCAGCTTTGCGTGCTAATTAGCTAACTGAAAGTGCAACGTCAATAAAGCAATAAATGTAAGTCAACTTATGCCAACCTAGAACCATAACACAGTACAAAATACTTTAGACTAATATCATTCACGGCCATAAACAATACTGGCATACTGTTCCATCCAAACAGACTTGTGATCTTTCATAAACTTTGCAGAAAAAAATCTGAGAAGTTTCTGAAAGTTGAGGTTTTAGTTGCTGTAAAAAGCAGTTACTGTACTCTGGGGCAATACAATGATACCCTCCACACTTTGACTGCTCTGCAGACGGTTCTGATGCAATAGCTTATTTGACAGCATGTAAACAAGACATAAGCTGTGGCAGAATGTTTCTCTGATGTAATCAAAAGAAACAAAATATGTCTGCAAGCTAGTGCCATTTTGCGCAATTTCAAACTAATTTTAATTTGAACCCATTTTGTTCAGCTGCAATTTCTCAGCATTACATATTATTGTTTTTAAAATTACCCAAACTTCATAAAACTTTGCAGTGCCCCATTAATGAACGAGTGCCTTTTAGTCTTGTAATCTTTGCAAGACACTTGCGTTTCTACATCAAGGGTCTGTTTGTTTAAAGGGCCACTTCAAATAAGTCATTTTTTCATTGGTTGACCTGTGTACTTTGCATGTAGTGAGCAATCAAAGCACTTGTTTTGTCCTGTTTCAAGTGCTTCAGTATTTGACTACCCACCCCCGACATGGTCACACTTGTAGTCTCCTTTCCCTCCGATTAAACCCTGGCAAGAGCCTTATCCTTCACATACTCTGTATTATAAACTGGAAGCAAAAACATGAAAAGAATAAGAAAAAAAACTCTTTGAGGGAAAATTAATTCATAGATGAAAGAGGAATGAAAAAACCCTTGATTACATCCTGTTGTTGAAATATAATATATCACTCTTAAACATTTAAAATGGAGGAGACTAAAAATGGCTTCACTGGGGAATCAACACAGC
The DNA here is from genome assembly GCF_963514075.1 of Conger conger. Taxonomy (NCBI): domain Eukaryota; kingdom Metazoa; phylum Chordata; class Actinopteri; order Anguilliformes; family Congridae; genus Conger; species Conger conger. Next base: position 31,669,209 of record NC_083760.1, on the reverse strand, counting down.
TCTCTTTTATGAATATTTCAAACTTAGAATTCATTATTTAGCACGAATCACATATAACATCAGAATAACATAAATAATAGAAGGAAAAAACAGGGCAAACCATGCCTACTACCCTTTATGGACAACAGGTGTGACAGTATACTGTGGATACACATCATTTGTTTTATATATTTCTATTTGCTTAGCATAGTGGTTTAAATCTTCTGGGATGCTTGGATGACCAAGTTCATTTTCTGTGACCAACCCCTTAATAGAATGAACTGTAACCTGATAGGGAATATGGAATTATTATTATTATTTTATTTTTTTAAGTCAAGACAACAATGTGCATCATAACTGGTATGGTGCATCTAACCGATACTGCCAAGTGTAGCGTGTCTATTGGCTAGTGTGAATGGCAACTAAAAATGCATTATTTAGTGTAACTTACATGTTGCACATTTATCCATTTATTTAAAGATATATTCTTTAAAGCAATTTTGGGTTGAGTACCTTGCATAAGGGAACAATGACAGTGTCCCCACTGGCGAACTGACCCTGAAGCTTTTGGATTACAATGCCAGCTCTGTAAACAATACATGTCACAGGTGGCCTGTAGCATAGTGGTTAAGGTAAATGACTGGGACATGCAAGGTCGGTGGTTCTAATCCCGATGTAGCCACAATAAGACCCGCACAGCCCTTGGGCCCTTGAGCAAGGCCCTTAACCCTGCATTGCTCTAGCCGAGGATTGTCTCCTGCTCAGTCTAATCAATTGTACGTCGCTCTGGAGCATCTGCCAAGTGCCAATAATGTAATGTAAATGAATTTATCAGATATGATGATCCCACTATATAATTAATTCATCATTTTCTTTGATTTCGGTGTACTCGTTCTACATGAAAATACAAATATTATATTATACAGACCAACAAGCTGTTTGGATTTGTATCAATAGTGCACAATGCTGTACATTATGAGTAGCTACTGTTATTGGTGTCACCATTTTAAGACTTATTCCTCTTGTAGTAAATTATTTTGTATACCTGTATACAACATAGGCCCAGCTAGGAACAGTATACAGTATAAAGGTTCTCCCCAAAGAAACAGAGCTGGTGCACTATTCTGTTCCCCATTGAGCCACTGGGTAGCGAAAATAGCAGCTGACTCACATCTACCTACTCAGCGGAGATCAGTGGAGAACACTATGCAAATGGTAATGTCAACGGAACTATTCCGATGAAAACCTACCAGTATGATGTTGAAATGTTAACCATTTGCACAGTGAATCAAACATCACTCATAGTTTTTTTTGAAGCATTAGGCTCCAAGAGTGTGTGACAGTGCATTTGCAAAAAATATGATATGATCAAATTAAATCATCAATAGCCTATCTCTCTTGCAGCACACTTATTTTTTGTAGGCAAAAGCAAGTTGCACAAGCAGGTGTAGCTTGCAAGATACTGTTAAGATTGTGTATAGTGCGGGAGACTCACATTTTCTCCTGCAAGCTTTAAAAAAACGAGTTCTTAATTCCCTTTTTTATTGTTTTGCCACTGTCAAGAGTAAGCAATGCCTCATAATTTACCTCTGTTGTTTTCTCACACAAGAGACACAAAATTATAGGCTTAAGGCTAAATGTTTTGCAATATTAAGCCATAATTTCTAAGATGTAGCTTAGCTCCATCTATTTTTATGTCTCTGTTTCCCAGGATAGCTAATTAAAATGTCTATCAGACGATGTCTGTAGTCTATTAATCCACTAAAGCCTGATATATTAGAAAAGAGACAGATAGCCGGCACGTGGTAATCACTTATTCCTGTGTACTGTGTGAAGTAAAGCTGAAGAAAATTCTCTGTTTTAGCGGGTCTGCCGCTGTAAAACAGGCTTTAGGTACTGTACCTATAAAATTGGACTTGCGTAATCGGAGGGACATGTCATCTATCTTTCATGTAGAGAAAATAGTCCCACCCCTAACTTAACACTGATTTGCAAAAACATGACTTGCTTCGCTCGAGAGCAGGGCTAGCCAACATTGTTCTTGGATATCTACAGTCTGATATCTTTTCACTCCAAACCTAACAAAGCACATATCATTCAACAGCTAGAGAACTCATTTATACCATTTTTGCTGTATTCTACCTTTATCAATTTACCTAGATATGCAGTATAACATACTGTAGCTTTCGAGCCATCAGCTAATATTAACTAAAGGGGATGCATAAGTCGTTTAGCACCAGATATTTACAAAAAACATTCCCGCCAACATAAATTGCACTAGTTTGTTATGGTAAGGGAAGCAATAGGTACATTTTAATTTTGAGGGTAAGTACAGGTTAGATCAAATCTTACAAACCTTATGCAAATCTTACATGCAAACCGGAATGACTTGAATAATTGTAAGGAGGGAACATATTTGATGAGTTGTATGTGCATAATATCAGCTGTGTAAATAATGTAAGTAATGTGAGATGAATCTCATCAATTTACCTTTGCACTGACAGAGGAGGCAACCGAGCTCATCCTGCTGGAAGCCAGTTGGACAGGTCTTCTCACATGGCAGTACCGGACACTTCTTGCATCGACAGACATCACAGCCATGTTTGTTCTTTCTGAGGGTAGAGAGTAAATAAGTAGATAGTAGAGAGAATATTTTGGATAGTTAATGGATTAGCAGATATACACCTGGTTGTAATAAATTATACAAATCGTTTGAAACTCTGCATTAATTATTGCTGGGGTGTAAGTGATTACACACCTACCTATTTACTGAATAGGAAACTTTGAACATACTGACAACATGAGACAGTCCATGTAATAGTGGGAGCACAGAAAGGATTGGTGTGCTGAATTTGTTATGTTGGAAGAAATGTGTTTCTAAAAATATTGCACTTCTTAGGTCTTGAGCTACTTTTTACAGTTGGGTTTTGTCCTGCACATTTCAGTGCTTTTCTCAGTGCGCTTGAAAAAGCATGTTTTTTTTATTTGCTTATATTCATTTCCATAATTTAGAATGAAATTAATTCATTTGTTTACTTTATTTAAAGAAAATAGTTATGTAACAATTGGTTTCATAATCTGTATGAAATTAGGTTGCTGTGCATGTACAAATCAATGCTACAGTATAAAGCTGAACATTTTGGCAGTAAAAACAAAACCCAGCCTTTCTAGTGTTAAAGGTCAAATTCATTCATACTCCTGTGAATTCATTGATTTCATAATACCACATACTGAATTTGAAATAGTCACCGTAGAATTTCAGAGGAGAAAATATGTTGAGTGGCAGCTGAATCTTTGACACCCAATTGCCAGAAAAAGGTAAACTGAGAGAGATCAAAGATTTTACACTCAAATTCCCACCACGAAACAAGTAAACAAAGCAGTGGTGGTCACTTTCAGCCAGCTGCTGCAAACAGGCTTCAGATTAATTTAAAGGCAGGCTCTTACATCAATCCGAAGGGACATTCCTTGTCGCACAACACCGGTTTGCACTTCTTTGGCCGGGGCCTACACTGGCACACATCACAGCCATGAGCATCGATCTGGTATCCAAAGGGACAGTCCAGGGTGCAGCCTTGGATCAACCCTTTGCACAGCTGTTCTCCTGTAAATAAGTAAATGGAAAACCATTGGTCTTCAAACAGCCGTTCACCCCAGCAAAGGGAATATGAAATGAGTACATTTTTTTCCATGAAATGCTTCTCTACTTTTCAGCAGTGTATGCTTATGAATATTAAATTTATATAATCTAATTTATCTTTCCAGCCTTGCATTGGTTAGCTGACATTTAACCAAGTGTCCTCTTAGTATGGTATGACCTCTGACAGTATATACTATACAGTGCCCTCTAATGTTTGGGGCAAAGAAGCCTAGCTCCATAATTAGCGAACAATTTGCAGATTCACAGCTTTAATTAAAAGTTGTTTTTTTTTACACATTTTGGTTTCACCCTGTATAAATAACAGCACTTCTTATAAATGCACAAATAGTTTCACAGCTGTTTATGATTAGTCAGGTGTGTTCAATTGCTTCCTTAATGCAAGTGTAAGAGAGCTTTTTCATTCAATTGCTTCCTTAGTGCAAGAATAAGAGAATCAAGCTATCTTGTCTTCATTCTACCCTTTTGATTGCTTGTTGCCTGTTATTGCCATTTGTCAACAAGTGGGCCAGAGTTCAGCTAATGATGGTCAAGGAAGCCATTATGAGGCTGAGAAATAATTTTTTAAAAACATAGGGCGAACAACTGGCTTACTAAAAGAAATGGTTTGGAACATAATTTAAGAAGGAAGAGAGCACTGGTGAGCTCAGTAATCACAAAAGGCCTGGCAGGCAAAACAATTCTGACCATAATGAAGGCAAACCACAAACACCTGTCCGACAGATCAGAAACTCTCTAAAGCAGCCAGGAATGAATGTGTCAGTAATTACTGTCTGCAGAACAGAATACTTCACAATCAGAACTACAGTCCAAACTGCAAGGTTAGAATTAGACATTTTAAATTGTGGAGTATAACCCCAATCAAGAAAAAATGTGTCTTTGTCCCAAACATTATGGAGCGCACTATATACTACATACTGTATACTGTATGCAGTATATACCTACCATTGAATTTGGAGAAACAGTAAAAAAAGAATCCTTTTCATCTAAATATGCAAGCTGGTTACATTATTGATATTATTCATTATCACTCTTGAAACTATGAGTTCACACATATTATGAGGCAATGAACCATTATTTACCAAAAATAAATTATAGTTTCATAGTGTTCAGCCCATTGGGGAAAATGTAGAAATTTACTCATCAAATATATGAAGGGAATAGATTGTTAAAATATGAATGAACATTTGATATTCTACCATTATATATGATCCAGCTGGATATCAACTCTGACAACTCAATGCTTTTCAACAGACTTATTTGCTGCCAAGCAATGGCAGCAACTAAAAATCTACTCTCAACTGTATGAATCATCCTGAATACACTAACTGGGAGACTGATTTTCCAGACCAGACTAGCTTCTGAAGTCATGTAATAGCAGGTGAGTGTAATAAAAACATTTTTCTGATAAATCTTTTGGATTGATTTGGATCTGAAGAAAATGGTAAACACAAGCACTCAGTTGAGCAGCCTGGGACGTGTAGATTTTTACAAATCACTTATCCTGGCTTCCTCAATCCTAAGAAAAGTGGAAAGAAAAAGAAAATAGCTCAACATCCTTTGAACCCTCAGACAGTTCCCTCTGAAGGCAGAAGATTGAACGGCCTGTCTTTAAAAAGGTTGAAGAATCTCCTGTTCCCCAAATTAAAGTGCTCTCTGAAAAAACAGTGTAGGAATCAAATACATTTCAATCCTTGAATAAGGTTTAAAATAAAATGTAAAGTGTGCCCCGAATAAATAATGACAAAGTAAAATCGGTTATGTGTCGTTTGACACATTGAGAATGAAAAGATTTATGTTAGGACTAGAAGAGAATTACACATGTTCTAATATGAAAAGCCGTAGAATTGGAAGATTGTGTAATTTCTTTCTCATATCACTGGCAATTGCAGCTGCATGGGCAGAATGGGTTGCTAATTGTGAGCAATACCCAAATGTAGTGTTGAAAATCGAGTGTTGAAGATAGCAGGAAATGGAAAACAGATAATATTTCCAAAATTAAGCAAATGACAAATGAAGACAAATGAAAGAATAAGATGTCAGACCCTCACAGTCCATAGAATTATGTACTTAAATAAGAGCAGGGATTCTTGAGTAGCCCTTAAGACAGTATCTGAATAAATGTATACAGCATATCCAGTTTACTGAAGACTTTCCTCCAGAGTTCAGCTTATATAAAGAACAAAGCCTCCCCTTGAAATCATCAAGAGAGTGCTGGAATACAAATGTTCTGACATCCCTTCATACTTGGTCACATACTGATACTGTATAGTGCATACAAAGATTATTGGCTCTCTTAATAAAGATGAGCAAAAAGGCTGCATGAAATTGGGTGTTGAAGCCCATCTGCCTCAATGTTCGATGTGTTGTGCATTCTGAGATGCTTTTCGGCTGACCACAATTGCACAATTGAGTGGTTATATAAGTTACCGTAGCCTTTCTGTCGGCTTGAACCAGTATGGCCATTCTCCGTTGACCTCTCTCATCAACAAGAGTCTTCATCACTGGAAGCTTTTGGTTTTTTTGCACCATTCTGAGTAAACTCGAGAGACTGGTGTGCATGAAGATCCCAAGAGATCAGCAGTTAGAGAAATAGTCAAACCAGCCTGTCTCGTACCAAGAATCATGCCACAGCCAAAGTCACTTAGATCACATTTATTCCCCATTCTGACGGTTGATGTGAACATTAATTGAGGCTCCAGACCCGTATCTGAATGATTTTATGCATTGCACTGCTGACACACGATTCAGTGATGAGATAATGGCATTCAGGTGTTCTTAATAAATTACTCAGTGAGTGAATGTTGTATGCTCAAAAAAAAATGAACAGCAACTTTAAATTTTATACTAATACAATTGCTCAGAGAGAAAGGTTGCAAAAAGTTATTATTGGCACCCTGGTTTTTAGGATTTTGTATGGTGTGATCTTTCCATTCACAAGGAGAGAACTACTAGTTGTCAAAACATGTAATCAGATCGGACAGCACTTGGAGCATTCCTCAATGCAAAATCCGGAAAAGGGTGGTGACAGAAATATTGACACCTTTTCAGGGAAAAAAATATTAACTGAGGAATTGCATTTGTATACATGCATATAAATTATTCTGCTTACTTGAGCATACAATATACACTCAGCAACCACATTTTAGGTAATTATTCTTCTGCTGCTGTAGCCCATCCATTTCAAAGTTAGAAATGTTGTGTGTTCACTGTTCCATTAACAAGGTGTTTTTGCCCACAGAACTGCCACTCACTGGATGCTTTTCTTTTCTTTTCTTTTTTTTTTGCACCATTTTTCGGAAAGCTTGGCGACTGTTGCATGTGAAAATCCCAGGAGATCAACAGTGTCAGAGATACTCAAACCACCCCTTCTGGCATCAACAATCATTCCACGGTCAAAGTCCCTGAGATCACATTTATTCCCAATTCTGATGGTTGGCCTGACCAGTAACGGAACCTCTTGACCATGTCAGAATACTTGTATGCATGATATAAAAGCTGAGGAGATATTTGCATTAACGAGCTGGTATACAGGTCTAAAACAGTAGTCACTGAGTGCAGTTCCTTACCTGTGTTGTTTAAGTGTATACAGCCTTTTTGACACTCATGAGTGCTAAGGCACACTATAGGCAGGAGTTCAACTATTTGTCTGTTTGTCAACATTTGTCCTTAACTTCCTTGAGCCAGAAGGGCTAAGTTCTTCTTACGCAAAGTTTGGCAAGCTATTGATCACAATTATGGATTTTTTGGATTGTGAAATGAAATGAACACCAGTTTAATTGGAAGAGAAAGTTAAGGACAAATGTTGATTGATTCCAAGCTGCAGTCATCGCTTAAGCATGCTGTAGCGGTTCCTTGCCAAGTAAATGCCAGCACCCATGACAAATGTTGAAAGGCATACACTACAGTTCAAATAGCAAGCTTTGACAGGACAAGGCCTGCATTGGAGAATGCTCTAATACACTGGCAGACATATAGCCTACAGCACAGAAATACTGGTCCAGGGGAATTTAATTTACTTGATACATGGTATGTGTGTGCCTCAAGGGTCCACTATAAAGTTTATTCAGAGTCCACAAGGAAATATACCAAATTCAAGTAGAGTGAAGGAAAAGCTGAATATACATCTTTGCAGATTGGTTCCTAAATTAGATTTTTACCTTAATCTATGTTAAGTTTAATGTAAGACCTCTACAATGAAACCTAGAAAGGTGTAAAATTATTTATTTTCATAAGTTCAAATAATGGCCTTCATTAACTACTGCCAAGTAGTGGTACTAGACGTCCTGGGGTTTGTGAGGCGACCATTATTAATGCTCATCATATGTGATGATGCAAATGGTGTAAACTTTACTTTACCCCAACTAAAGGCTGGCTAACCAAACTGGAAGCCATCTAACTAGGTCAGATAAATAGGACCCATGACATAATTAAATCACAATTCTACATAACTTAAAAATCATCACTTCAAACGGCAATTCCCAGTCTGCAGGCAGTTTAGACACAGAAGTGTAAGGAATTCCCAGCAACATAATCTATCTTTGGAAAGTCCTGGACATGTGTGGAAAAACTAAGTGAATGATGGGAACTCACGTGTTTTGCATTGGCAGATGTGGCAGTCATTCCGGTCTCTCTGGAAACCGTAGAAACAGTCCTTCTCCGTCAGACTGCAGTTTATCAAAGGACCGCAGGCAGGGGGCGCCATGGTAATATAGGTGGGCTCTGGAGAAGGAAAACATTTTTTGAAAACACTCCCTAGTGGGGGAGTGAGTCACCCAGAGGAGAACAACTTCACACCCTTAATGGAAAATGAGGCCATTATTATGGATCTAAATCCTCGCACACAGAATCCCAGGCAGTGTGACGAGGCTTTTCAATTTGTTTTCCCCGAGACCCTTCACCTTGATATGAAATTTAGCATGACTGGGAAGAATACATAGTTAAATACATAAGTTGTGCAGGGAAAAAGGAAGATAAAGAGCATGCTACAGTATATGGAACAAATAATGCCTCAAGGTGATGAGGCTTTATTTTTATGAGGCCACCTGATGCTCTTCTTTACCGTAACTGGAGGTGGAGGTAAAAATACAGCAAAAAATATATACTCGAGAAAATATTCACACTCGTAGAGCCAGATGAAAATGTGCCGTAATAAGCACTAATATGAATACAGAGAAATTCAAACTGTAATCACGACCATAAATACAAAAGACGGAATTAAAACCGCAGACTGAAGCAATATGATGAAGTCCAATCCTCATAAGAAAGCCAAAATTAAGATTAAAAGGCTCTATTTTACCGATAATGGAGTTAATTTGGGTATGTAGCAAATTATACACCAGGCAAAACACTGGCACTCACTGCAATCTTATTCTTAAGATTAGTTTAATTAAAGGACAAATATTTCATCAAAAGGGGACACATTTCTGAAATATTCAGTGCTGTTACTGCTGCTGCTATGGATACTATTACTATTACTACTGCTACTAATTATAATTATTATTAGCATTTATATGAAACAAAGCTTTGTGTGACACGACCTGAACCACCACCAGTGATGTTTTCTGTGCAAAAGCTGTTAAAAGGATAGTTCACACTAAACACACAATTAACTAAGGGGTTAAAAAAAGCACTCAACCTTTTTTTATCCTTTCCTACGGGTCAATTCCACCCAAAGCATACTGTACAATTCAAACGACAGTTTGAGTTATCAGTTATCCCTCGTGTCCGTGAGTCATGCTGTATTAACTGTCAGAAACCTTCAGATTTCCTTCATCTAAGTCTGACATCCTGTGCCCTTTGTATGCGTAATTACTCACACTGTGCCCAGCAGAGTAACCCGCCATCAGGGCAGGGCGACATGGGGGAGGGGATGGTTGTGGAAATCACCTTGAGGAAACAAGGTCTAGTAACAAATAACAATTAGGGAAAAAAATGCATAATTCAAAGGCATGACTTTGAGGACGCTATATTAAGCCAAGGCAGAGCAGAGACGTCAGCAATCTCATGCCTCAGGTGAGGGGGATGGGGGGGGGTTGCACCGTGGTGGGTCGGGGGCTGGTGTCTGGCCGGATGCACCACCTTTTGGCGGTGTCAAAATCTTATCTCTTTCCCTATCCTTAGGGAATACACGGCTGACGTGTAGCCGAACTCGGTCAAAGAGACTTCAGCTTGTGTCCTCTTAGCTCCTAGGTTTTCTTTTCTTTTTTTTTCTGTTCACTGTTGCATTCAGCTCAGTGTAGCAAGTGATTCCTCATCAAAAAACAATCGAACCAAAATGGCCAGAAAAAGATAAAGTTTCAGGGTGTGACCCAAAACAAATCACAAACACAGACTAAATCTACATCCAAACATACCGCGATGTGAGTGATTAGGGGGTGATGTCGTGTTGCAAACCTGTCTTGATATGTTCCGAGGATTTCGCTGTGATGACATCAGAACAAATTTGATAAAACACTGGGCAGTCTCTCAGTTTTGCGCTCCTTTTCTTCCTTTCCGGAAAAATTACATTTAGTAAAACTTCCTTCCCAGTGGCTTTTGCGATCGCCATTGGTTTTAAACCAGTAGGAGCAATTTAGAGGTGGGATGCACCAGCAAAATGTCATGGAAATGAAATGGAGATAGAGCTAGCGATGTTTGAGCTCCAAACGACCATGCTCACACTGTTCATTGTCAGATTAGAAAACTTAATTGAAACGATTATCTTTTATTGATTTATTTGTGTCATTCGGCTGATCGCTTGCTTGTGTCACTTTACGTTTGGATTGGGTGTAACGCACAGAAAGTTTAACTTGACATTTTTTACTTAATTAGCCCTAATCTTTTCAAATATGTTTAGTTTTCAGGTGATGAGTTATGGCGATATTTTACTGTGAATGCATGGAAACTGCGGATAAGTGCTTTTATAAGATAATATGATTTCACCAGTGATAATATTTTTTCATTATTAAAGCTTCATATGCATTTCGACAAGATATATAGTATTTTTTCCTGACTCCTGGGCAGGTGCTAAACTTCAGCAAATGTATATTTTCCAATATCAAAAATAAGTACATGCCCACGGCCGGCCTGAACACCGACTTAAAAAACAAGCGAAACTTTGCTTTGACTTGAAAAAAAAATGCAGCAGTCTGAATGCGGCCCTATGGGCAAAATCCATGTGCTCAGGTATGTTGCTTCTCTGGACAATATAATTTTTCATATTTCAAAATAAGGGGGAAAGAAGCTTCCATAAGTGTTTGTATTCTGCTGGAAACACATCCAGTCCAGGTGCTTCCCATTTCAATCGAGGGAACGCTGATGTAGTCCACTAAAAGACAATGGAGAGCCAAGGTGTTTGGCCTTTTTATTTAGGAGATGAAAGATTGATGCCGATTTAGACAATGAACATCTTAATGGTCAGTTTCATTTTCTGGCATGCGTAACCATTCTATTTCCATGACAATATATTCTAGATTTGTATTTGGCTGTTGTCAAAATGACGCCCTTTTTTGCTGCCAAATTTAAACTGCCTTTGGCAAGTTCTAAAGACAACAAATTATCTTTCTTTGGCTATTTCATTATTTAAATAATAATAAAATATGCCTGACTACATCATTTTGAGTTTCAGCTTCTATATTTAAATACATTTTTTATTTATATTTCCTCCGATGGTTGGCATACAGCCAGGGCTGGCGGGTGAAATTTTCTCTGTCTGTCTTCCTACCAGTTCATAGACCATTGATCGCACCCCTTCCCTTTCCCCTATTATTCTCATTGTGGCCGTAAAACCAAAAAAGCGTAGTTTCATCGGGAATCGTGAGCCAAAGCAAGAGAATGCACTTCATGTAACTCTAAAGGAGCCTGTAGAAGTGGCTACACCGTACAGTACATATGAGCAGTAAAGTTTTATACTGTGCCGGCACTTCTTTCCATCTCAGTCCTCAAGCAGCCCAACCTCTTCAGTCCCAATGACTCGTGTAGGAATGTCGATATAGAAAGCTATGCCATGTGTGCGTCAAAATCAATCACAATGTTTTTCCTGACATGATAGAGCAGTTATGAGCTCCAAAAGTAAGATATTGCTGCAAAGTTTCTTTATTCTGGAAGAGCACTAAAATTGTCCCATAACAAGCCAAGGTTGCATGATGTGTGGGGATCTGTTCACCTTGAAAGTAAAACTGATTTTATCACATTAGTACAAAATTTGACATTTTGTTGTTTTTATCAACTGTAGCCTCTATATCTTTACCTGATAACCCCAAATAAAAAAATATAAATACTTTTTTGAGGGATACAGTGTTTCACAGCTGTAGCCTCACTCACATTTATACGCTTACAATACTATTCGTCCGACTAAAATAGCCGACACAGCATTGCAAGATTAATCTGGCCAACTTCCAGGTTGTGTCTGCTAATACAACAATTTAACCAATATACCAAACTTATGTGTTCTGAATGAATCATTGTCTTTTGAAGTTGAAGCTCCAATTGGACGCACTGAATCAAACTCGACGACTCACCTGAAACACTGGATAAAGCTTGCGAGAACCAATCAGGCCACAGTATTTTTAGTAGAAACCAATCAGAATTACTAACATTCATTTTCATGAGCTCCGGGGATGGAGCATTTGCGGTCAAAACTACTCAGGCGGTAAAAACTCTCATTTCCAACATGTCAGGTTTAAGGCTGGCCTACAGTACATCACCAGCTAACTAAGACCAGAAGCCCATGCTGACATTGAAATGCAGTAAACAATGCATTTCCAGGATTAACAGGCTAGGGTTGCTCAGGTCACTGCAATAATTCCTCTGCGGATCATGTGGGGTGATGTCAGATGTCACTACAGAGAAGTAAGTCATTCCTCAAGCTAGCCTTCTCAATGCGTCCTTGTGGTAAATAGTGTGAAAAGGTAGTATAGGTGGTACGAGATGGGTAATGGTGATTAATCTGAATGAGGTTTGGTTCATCTGCATTTATCTGCATTTATCATATGACCAACTAATTTCCTGTTTGGCATCATGCAACACATACCTTTTTAACCCTACCATTTTTAATGACGGTAGGGCCTGCTGCTACATTTTAGCGCATTGCATATGTGATACGCATGGAATTTTTATGATATTTCAGACGCATTGTCTATATGGCTTGGCTGTGCTGTATTGCATTTACTTCATTTTCTCTGTTCTGCTTGCAGTCTGTCAGATCTGACATAATGTCTTCTGTTGCAAGCCAACGCATAAAAGATGAATTGAAGTGTAAAGTTGAGAGCAAGCCCTTTCTTCACATGACAAAATAACCTAGGGGCATAGTGGATTGTCCGTCTCCATTCAAGATACACCACCTAAGGCAGTGATTAAAAGCAGCTCAGAAACCCCAGGCCCCACCCCCTCAGGCTTTTTGCTACTTTAATTGGACGCTTTGCAGTCTTATTATATTAAATGCAAACCTTCTGTACCTGCTGTAGCTGGCATTTAGCAGTTTAGCTTGAAGTGAAATTTTGTTGCTCCTGCTTAACTGGAATGCACGTATTTCAGCCCTGCTACTGAGTGGAAAATGCCACCTCGGTGCGCCACTGAGATTATTTCCTCTGTCGCTGGATCAATATGGCATTCGTGTGATGAAGCCTACCATAATAATCCCCTGCCCAGATCCGATAATCAGCTAGTGCTCCAGTCAACACAACCCCAGGACAGAAAACCTGATGTATGTGATATATGTATGGTCACCTGGCACATAATATTCATAACAATGTATGGTAGGTACTGTATATGCACAATTGAAAATGGGTGTTGGGTGTAATGATCAACAAAAGTCTATCCAGGTCCAGACATTGTACCAAAGCAGCAAAATAGGTCATTAAAATGACTGGATACAAGTATCATACAAATCAAAGGTGATTATGTTCATGTTTCACCAGAATATAGTTTGGTCCTAGACTACCACACAAAGGAAATACATAGAAGCTCTTGATGAAAGTACAGACACTGACTTGTTCTGGATATGAAAGCATAGCATAACATTTATGAAGAGAAACTTCAGACACTTAATCTCTGCAAAAGGAGACCCAGGGTAGATTTGATCATGGATTTTTTTTAAAGGCTTCATAAAAGTGGAGCTACTGTATTAAAGTTCTGTCAGCAGAACAAATAGGCACTGGCAAAAATGAGTTGACACTGGTTGACATTAATGTACCTATTAAAGTGTTTCTCCCCAACACCAAGAATTAATATACAGTATGAAATAATAGTTTAGCAAGAATTGTGGTGAAAGCAGTGGTGAAAGCAGATAAAGCGGCCTGTAGCGTAGTGGTTAAGGTAAATGACTGGGACACACAAGGTTGGTGGTGTGGCCACAATAAAATCCGCACAGCCGTTGGGCCCTTGAGCAAGGCCCTGAACCTTGCATTGCTCCAGGGGAGGACTGTCTTCTGCTTAGTCTAATCAACTGTATGTCGCACTGGATAAGAGCGTCTGCCAAATGCCAATAATGTAATAAAGACCAGGCTTCGGTTTGATACAAACTAGACCATAGGTGATTAAATGGGCTGTTTGTGCAATGAAACCTATTTAACCTTTGTTCTTATTTACTGTTCTATGTTATGAGATTTGTATATAAACAGCCATCAGACTCAGCCAGTCCGAATTGGGTTGAGAATCCAATCCGCTGCTGTCTAATCTCAAAAATCCCTGAAGAATGATCAGAATGCATGCCTGAGGTTGTTCCAGCAAGCATAAACAGGCTGCCGTAATCTCTGGATGTAATGTGGTAAATCTTATCATATATTGAAAAAAAATACAAAAAAGGAACTGAAGTCTTGTGCCGAACTGATCAAAACTAAAACGTAATTTAAGATGCTGCAGATATGGGTAATTTGAAATTTGACCAGTCTGAAGAGGATAACAATGCTGTGAACTTTAAGAAAAGAATAAGCATAACTTCAGTTAGAACATAACAATCAGTGGCCAGTACTGTCCATGCGAATGTGCAGTACAGAAACAAAACAATTCAGACACAGACAAAAGAAAACAGGCTCAAATGAAAAACTATTCAGATGCAGACAAAACAAAATGAGTAAGGACCCAAAACAATTTGATGCAAACAAGATGAGCTCTCCCACAAACTGAGTATGACCCCTCTAAAAAAAACAAAAAACAAAACGAAAGACAGAAAACGATTTAGACACAGACAAAATCCCAATTTACCTTCACACACAGGGCAGCACTCTCCGGGAACTGTCACTGGGTTGATGCAGCTGTGCCCGCACGCAGCTGCGACACAGCGTGCCTCCCCACTCACGCACTGGCAGAAAGTGCAGTCGTCCTCTCGCCAGTGGTCGCCGTGCGCCAGAATCTGCGCGTTGACGTAGCAGCCGGCGAAATTCAGCACCGGGTAGATTGGATCTGCGGCAAGCAGGCGAGAGGGTCAGGTCACAGAAAGAACATTTCGGTTTGAATCAAGTATATTACAGTATGCTACCTCTTTTCTTGATTTTTAAAAAAATGATTTTGTCAATGAAAACTACACACACTATCAGCAATCCACACACTCAGTACTCTAATTTGGGCCATCCGTAGTTTTCCTCAGGCCACCATTTTGTCCATTCGGTTATCGTATCATAAACACACATTTCATCATGCATTTCATCAGATATGCCGTATACCGATTCTTATTATACCGTAAACGCGCATTTCAACATCAGAACTTACACAACCATGATGTCACTGGCAGTGAAATTATTTTTACCTCCTTTTTGTCAGTCTTCTCTCACCCACAGAGCTGCTTATAGAACACACTGATGCTTTTCACACTGGTATCTCCAAAGCCCGAATGACTGAATCATCAGATATTGACGCAGAATGTATCACACATCGCGCACGGCTGTCGGGTATCATAAAACAGCCATTCACCACTTGAATGCTTGATGTTTCCTAATGACTATGTGTCACTGGCACATGATTCAGGTATGCGTGTCAGGCGGCTCGAACAAAGGTGTTTAAGAGCGAGGAATTTAATTTCCCATTTCACCTTTTGTCGTGTTGGCTTCAAATGCTGAACAATCTAAATGTATGTGCGTTCCCAGGAGGGGCGGAATTGGAAATAGTTTCAGCGAATTCACAGCTGAGTGCATTGAAAGTAATACACTATTCTTCTGCACATTGTGTAGTAAGTCTGTGAAAAATGTCCGTTGTGATTGTTGCCATATTTTGGTGTCGGGTGTGAATGTTGTGTTACTAAATAGCCCACACAGGTGTTTTGTGCCCACTGACAGCCGTTCTAACTGTCACCAATCCTATGTGTCTGGAGGTGGAGATGAGGACGGCGGGTGGAACGAAAAGCAGCGGGATGACATCATACCTTCACAGACCGGGCAGCACTCTCCCTCAGGCACGTAGTAGTGCTCGCAGTTTAGCGTGCCGCACTGCGCAGAGAAACAAACCGACACACCCCCCTGGCAACGGCAGAAGCGGCAGGTGTCCATCCGGAACATGTCCCCCTCGTGGTACTCCACGCCGTTAAACGTGCAGGCGGGCTTGCTCTCTGGCGTGGGGATGAACAGTGGACCTATTAGCGTCAGTTCGGTGATTTGTTCATGAGAAGATAAGCACGGTGCATAGGCAGAAGGACAGCGCGGGCCTTAAACCCGCTGCATTCTCCCCATCTATCGTCTTTTTATCGCCTTTTTATTCACTGAAAAGCTGCTCGCAGGCCTATTGCTTTTTAGATTCCTATCTGTTTACCTCCAGCTCCACGGTCGTTGATTTCATTGATCTGTCAATGACAAAACACCTTTGTGTTTATTCTAATAATAGAGAGAGAGAGATAGAGGAGAGAGATTATGTACAGTATGTGAGGTCAGAGAGTTTGTTTAAATTAGTGGGCGTATATGAGAGTGTGTGTGAGAGAGACAGTCGTTTGTGAGTGTGCTTAAGTGTGTGTATGTGCGTGCGAGGTTGTGAATGAGAGTGTGTGTGCATGGGTGTGTGTATCTTTGTGTCGGAGATCTAAAGGGCACAGGGGGGAAAAAAAGACAGAGCATCATGATGTCTTGATTTTGGCAAGATGTTGCGACTTGTGGTGTCTCAGATCGTGGCCTGTCATTGATGGATTGTGCTTGCCTGTAATGCTGTGCCAGATTAGAAACCTGCTGGCTGTGGCCAGCCCAGATGGCGAGTGACAGTGTCCTGTCTCCGAACATTAAAAGAACAAAGGCGCAGAGAAAAGGAGAGGGGAAAACTGCTTCTTTTCTGAAGTTTTTCTTTTTATTATCAGAAGTCAGAACCGGAGAGCGACCATATATGCTCAAATATATCCAGTTAGTGGGGTAGTTTTCACATAGTCCTTGAGTGTAGAAGAAACAGCAAAAGTGTTATACAAGATATAAGGTATAATTATGGGACTGTCATGCAATGTCATTCAAACAATGAAACCAAACATTAATCAAGATCCAAAATCTCTATACCTTAATGTCCAAACCCACTCATACATAGTGATTTTTCTCATAGTTTTGGAATCGTCAACAGCATAATGCTCTCATCTTGTCATGCAATGTCCCGTTTGCCTGATGCATATCACCACAGAGCAATCGAGAGCTTTAGCTGAATACACAAATTGAGAGCCCCCAAAAATGTTTTTTGACAGTGATCATTAACTATGCATGAGTGACTGTGTGCCCACAAGTGCTGTAGATAGAATCATAAAACAGCATCATTCATAATTCTCTCAAACTATAGCTGCCTTTTCAGATCTAACAAAGTTTGTCACTTCAAAGACTGCAGCAACTGAATCAAGGAACCTCAATTACTGATAGAAAGCACAAGATTCATTTTTATTTTTAGGGGCCCAAGCAGCAGGGGCAAAGCTCCTGGAACCCTATTGTATTTGTAAGTTGTTATTATACCTTCCGGCGTTCACTCATTTCTGCCAAGTGTGTCTGACAACTTTTTACGAAACTTACGCAAAGTTGTTCAAGGTTGTGTGCATTACAAAAAGAACGATGTTTGTGCCAATTGGATTCTCTGTGCTCAATTGAAAATACAAAATTTGAAAGGAAGCCGCAATACTACCCTACAAAGACAAAAGGCAGTAACTTCCTTTTGCATGAATGTAGATTGTAGAACTGAGAAAAAGGACTTTAAAGTCTTCTTCTTGTCCTGCCAAATTAGTTGCAGGAAGATCACTGAAGATGTGCTAGTTTGTTTACTTTCTATTAGTCAATTATTTTTTCTACATACAGTACCAGTCAAAAGTTTGGACACACCATGCCACTTTCTGCTTTATCTGATTAATGATTTATTCCCTCTGTTTGTAATCAAAGAATTCACATATGGTCAAAGTGCCGATTATCAGCTTTTATTAAAGGGTACTTTGTTTTCACTATGTATTAATTGCAGCACTTTTTATACATAGCTCCCATTTCAATGTTTGAGACAAATTTATATAATGTCAAATAAAATACCAGAGACAATACAAAGTGGAATGTTACACCAATTTTATTGTGTCTAAATGGATATCGATGGGAATGGGGGGGGGGTGGGACTTGATTGAGAAAATGCTGTAAAAAAAGCTGATACAGTATGGAACACATTTGTGGACTAAATACTTTCAAGTGATCACTGTTTGCTTGCTTATACTCCATCAATAAATGCTGTAAATGTTATGCTGTACAATATGTCCTCCTCATATCCAACTCATAGGCAAGTTATATAAACAAAGTTGCTACACATACAAAATGTGCTTGCAGTAATATAATCCAATGAATTTGCATGGGCGTGTGGCTTTTTACCAAGAAGCTAATAAATCCTAGTAAGAGTGATGAAGCTTAGTAAGTCTATTTACAACTATCCTGATGACAGTCCTAAATAATTTCCACAATCAAACCACAAGGTGGTGCTATAGAGCCTCAACAAATGTAAAAAATTGCCCCCTAAAATGGAGAAATTCACAAAATACATACGAATATAAGATCAATTGTCTGGCACCAACAATCATTCCATGGTAAAACTCACTCCGTTCACATTTCTTTCCCATTCTGATGCCTGAACAACAACTGAAACTCTTGACCATGTCATACAGTGAGATGCTACCACATGACTGGCTTGGCATTAATGAGCTGGTGTACAGGTCTTCCAAATACAAGGGTCACCAATGTTGGGTACATGCAATCTGGATTATAATCAGTTGAGTTATTGAAATAAAATTACGTAGTCTTCCCATATGTATGAACATATACACTCAGCAAGCACTTTATTATGAACATTTTTACTTTACTTTTACTACACCTACTTCACCTAATTCATGCAATTATCTAATCAGGCAATTGTGTGGCAGCAGTGCAATGCATCACGTAGATATGGGTTAGGAGCTTCAGTTAATGTTCACATCAACCATTAGAATGGGGTAGAAAAAGTGATCTAAGTGACTTTGACTGTTGAATGATTGTTGGTGGCAGACACGGTGGTTTGAGTATCTGGGATTTTCATGGACACTAGTCTCTAGGGTTTGCAAGGAATGGTGCAAAAAACAAAAGAAATCCAGTGAGCAGCAGTTCTGCAGACAGAAGCGCCTTAAAGAGAGACGTCAGAGGAGAAGGAAGGAAGGTGAGAGTAATGCAAATAACCACACATTCCAACAGTGGTATGCAGAAGAGCACCTCTGAACACACAATGCATCATAACTCTTAAGTGGATAGGCTACAGCAGTAAGTCTGTAGGCTACAGCAGTAAGTCCTAATAAAGTTCTCGCGAGTGTAGATGATTAGCTGTGTTGTTTATTAAATGTATATTTTTCTTAAGGATGCCAGTATACGAGGCCTGTATATATTGAAAAAAATAAATTAACAATGGTAAATAATTAGTTTAAGCCATGGTGACGTTTAGAAATAAAAAATTAAAAAAGTTCACTTTCAACAATTGATGAAAAAAAGTTGCAACTTTAGATACGGCTAAGCAGTAAAAATAAAATTAATTGTAACATTTCTAAAGACAGAAGCTGTTGGAGGTATACTGTTTGATGACTAAATTCATTACAGATACTGTTTGAAGCCATTTCAAATAGAGGTTCATTTTACATGCAGTATTGGTAACAGTCCTTAAACTAGTTTGAAAAATTGACTAGCTTATTTGGATTCGCCCTGGACAGCCTTTGTGACTGTCCTTGCAAATTATTACTGGCAGGAGATAGCAAAGAGCAATTTGACCTCAACACATAACCGTGTCCTCTGGTCATGCAGCAACATGCCGGACTTCCGGATTCCGGATCCCTGAACTAAAATGAATGATAATGTGCACCCCTACATTACAGTTGATTGACCATGACAAGGCTGTGATAATCTGTTCAGACAGTGACGAACCGGCCGTAGCTGGTTTAATAGGGTTTTCCAGGACATTATCGCTGTTCGCTCACTGACCCCCACACAAAGCCTTTGCTTAGAGCCTGGCAGACACTGTAAGAGTTCAAACAATCACACAGCGAAGAGCGCACGGACGGTACTGACATGTTGACAGGCTGCAGAATCAAATACAATAACAAAACTGTCACACTACCAATAAATACTATACCATGATGTATCGGTTGGCATTGACCTTGTCTTCTAAGAGTACGAGTGCACCTAAGCACATCAGGAGAATGCACCCCATACCATTATAGAATCACCAGAGCCCATCACACTCATGTGTCTGCTTTTTATTCAGTACCTTTATTCAGTATTTTTAAAACTAAATGGATCACAGAATATTCATGGTCACAATTCCACTTTCATGCTCACCAACTAATGCCATTTGCAATGATGTTCCATATTGAAAACATTTTCATCAACCTCACCTCCCTTACTGTTTGTAATGAACCTACATTTTGTAACAGGTGTGCGTCCATCATCTGTACTGCTCGATAGACCAAAACGAACCACAAAATTGGGTTCGTGAGGATTACATTAGGGATCATGACTACAGATACAGCTCTGCATTCACCCCATTCCCCATTGCTTAAAGCAATCTACATTAAAAATTTCAGGTGAGAGAATTACACATCTTCATTTATTTAGCATATAATCCATTAATATTTACTGAAGCAATTCTGGTAAAGTATCATGATCACTGGTACTATGCACCTCCTGAGAATCAGGGGAAAAAACATTGGAATTGCAAGACCAGTCCCCCAATCATTATGCCTATGCCTACTGTGCTTTACCGCCACACCGGCTACTTCACATTGGGTCAGACGGCTCTTCTTCTTTTTTTTTTTTTCGATCTTTCTTAAATTTTCTAAAGAACATAGAACTATTATTTATATATAAACCGTACAAGTGAACGTCAATCAGGAGGTCCTTGGTCGCCATAGTGATTGTAATAAATAAAAAAACCAGCTCTGCCTCTTTATTTCATGCCTTGCGGCAACTGCTCCGAGACACTGTTCACACAGGGGCCTTGAGGAAGAAACTCTTAAATTGTGCTGCCTGAAACACCTCAATATATTACTTATTTGCCTGCTCCCACTCACTGCAAGATTTCTTCAGGTAAAATACAAGAAAGCGTCAAATAAATGTGCAATTTTCATTCAAAAAACATTTACAAAGGAAACCCGCCAGAATGTTATGGGTCATACACTTTACTCACATGGATATGCTCTGAGTCTAGGGAGGCATGCGTTCCAGAGAAAGGTATCCAAAACATGAACAGACTGGACTAACCCACTTCAGAGCCTTGCTGAGTACAGACAAGATAATGTGCGTGCTCTGTATATTTTGCACAATATTTTTCACGGTTGCCATGAAAACGGCAGCGCAGATGTTCACAGAAAAGGTGATCTCCAATGGAGAAGTTAGTGCATACGAAATGGAGGAAGGCAGTGACAACTGACCTTGTCGTTGCATCTGTACCCTGCTATATGGGAAGTCTGCCAGGACAGAAACAGCTGGCTTATAGCTGCAAGTAAGAGGCAATTTCAGGCTAACGATCATTGAGTTATACAGTAGTTTACCACAGAACCAAATGCTAAACAGTACAGGTGCTCTTCACTGGTACAAGAGTGACATTCTGGTTTTTGAAATCCTATGGTTAGGGAACTGGAGGTCATGAGATTATAATCAGTTTTTTCATAATACTGTGTGCTTATACAGTACAACAAAAAATGTAAATGTAACCAAAAAAAAAAGACTTCACAAAGGAGCTTCTTCTACGATTCTTTTCCTCTCCTTCTCGCCTGTTTGGAACACTAAATCATATTAATTTTAGGTGCTCACTGCTGAAATCGCAGTGACATATTTAGGAGTACACAGGAGCATGTGGCCTGAACAGGTGGCACCAAACACTAGCACCAAACAACCAGTAGGGGTCGTTGGCAAACGATGAGATGCTAATCCTCGCCAGCTAACAACCTCCCTTCCCTAGACAACACTAGTGCCAATTGTAATTTGCCCTGCAGGCAACACTGCCATGTTCCAGCTTCAAAATCACACCGTCCTAATGCGCCAATCCCCACACTGCGTTAACACGGTGATCCACCCAGCAGCCCCATAGGGATAAATATTAATTACAGATCCCACTGGTTAGGAAATATAATTTGCATTTTAGTCATTTGGCAGACGCTGCATAGGTTCTTCCACAGGTTAAAGCATCAAATCCATAACTTGTAAAATACACACGAAGGGCTCTTCTAAACAATTAGGACAACAGTCATCATAAGTGCAATTATTATTCTTTTCTAAAAACATTTTTTTGGGGGGTTAGACAAGAGGGATATTGGAGGGGAGGGGGGGAGGAAATCAGGAGGGAGGACTAAGGTATAGTTTGAAAAGGTGTGTTTTTAGTCTGCGTCAAAATACGGGGAGGGATTCTGCCGACCTGACAGTAGTAGGCAAGTCATTCCACCACTGAGGAACCAGAACAGAAAACAGGCATGAACGTGCAGCTCGACCGCCCGGTGCACGTAGAGAGGGAACCATAAGGCGACCAGAGCTGGCAGACCGGAGTGGTCTAGCTGGGGAGTAGGGAGTGATTAAAGATTGTATGTAGGGGCAGTCCACTTAGCAGCCTGAAATTCCAACACTAGGGCCTTGAAGCGGATGCATGCGGCAATAGGATAGCCAGTGGAGGCCAAAACGGAGTGGGGTGACATGACACGACCTGGGCTGATTGGTGATCAGGCCGGCTGCAGCATTCTGGACCAGCTGGAGGAGCTTGATGGCACAAGCTGGGAGACCGGCCAAGAGGGAATTGCAGTAATCGAGGCGGGAAATGATGAGCGCCTGTACTAGGAGCTGGGTGGCTTTCTCCATCAGGAGATGACGGATACGGCGTATATTGTATCGGAAGAACCTGAAGGTTCTGGCAGTGGAGGATACATGTGGATCAAGGGTGAGGTGGTTATCAATAGTCACCCCAAGATTCTTGGTCATATGGGAGGAAGATACTACAAAGTCCTCAACAATCAGTGAGAGGTCGGTTCTTGGAGAGGACTTAGCAGGGATGTAGAGAAGCTCAGTCTTGCCAAGGTTAAGCTTCAGGTGGTGGGAAGTCATCCATGCAGAGATATCAGCCAAGCAGGCAGAGATCTATGTGGTGACCTGGGTATTGGGGGGGGGAGGAAAGTAAGAGTTGAGTGTCATCATCATAAGCATGATAAGAAAAGCCATGGGAAGAGATAATAGAACCAAGAGACATGGTGTCTAGTGAGAAGAGGAGAGGACAAAGAACTGAGCCCTGCGGGACTCCAATTTGTAGGGGGTGTGGGTCAGAGACTGAGTCTCTCCAAGTCACCTGGTATGAACGACCAGAGAGGTAGGAAGAAAACCATGCCAGTGCAGAGCCTGTGACACCCATCCCAGTCAGCGATGAGAGCAGAATCCCATGGTTGACTGCATCGAAGGCGGCCGACAGGTCAAGGAAGATGAGGACAAAGGGGAGGGATTTGGCTTTAGCAGAGTGCAGTGCCTGCGAGCAGGGCGGTCTCAGTGGAGTGGCCACTCTTGGAGCCGGACTGGTTGGGATCATGAAGATTGTTCTGGAGAAGATAAGATGACAGTTGGCAGCAGACAACCCGTTCCAGAAAGGGAAAAAGGGAGACAGGCTGGTAGTTATTCAGAGCAGTAGGTTTTTTGCGCAGGGGAGTGACTCTTAAGGGAAGAGGGCATAGTGCCGGAAGAAAGGGAGGTGTTGATCAGAGAGGAGAGAAAAGGGAGAAAATTAGAGATGGATTGTGGAAGGGGAGAAGGGATGGGGTCAAGAGGACAGGTGGTTGGGCGGTGGGATGTGAGGAGTTTCAAAGTGTCGGAGTCAGAGAGGAGAAAAGGAGGATAGGGAGTTGGGGAAGGTAGGAGGTCAGCAGGGGGAGAGGGTGGGGAGAAGGAATTGCCTTCTTTTCAGAGAAGGAGACAAAGTCGTCAGCTGTGAGCGATGAGGGAGGTGGGGGGAGGGGGGAGGGGGTGCGAGAAGAGAGGAGAAGGTTGAAAACAGTTAGTGAGGGTTAGAGGCAGCTGCGTTAATTTTAGAGTGAAAGAAGGAAGATTTAGCAAGAGAGACAGAGGAACAGAAAGATGATAGGAGGGCATGGAAGGGAGGGAGACAGGACCTTTTCCATTTTCTCTCCGCAGTTTGGTTTGGTCAGCTCCGAGAGCATCAGAAAGGCAAGGACTGTGGAGGGAAGCCCGGGCTAGTTTGCTAGTGAGGGGACACAGAGAGTCAAAGGAAGATGAGAGAGAGGACATGAGGGTTGTGGCAGCATCGACGGGAGACAGTCGAGAGAAAGACTCCACAGATAGTAGGGAGAAGAGGATTGCAGATGAGAGGGTGGAGGTAGACAGGTGGTGTAGGTTGCGGCAACAGGTGACAGTGGATGGTGGGAGGGATGGATAAGTGTTAGAGGAGAGTGGAAGAGAAAAAGAGATGAAGGAGTGGTCAGATATATGGAGTGGTGTTACAAAAATTGTGCAGCTCCTTGTGAAGACCAGGTCAAGAAGGTTGCCTGCTTTGTGGGTGGGAAGAGAATGTTGTCAAAAGATGTAAGGAGGGAGAGAAAGGTAGACTGGGTGGACTCTGAGTTCTGGTTGAAGTCACCCAGGAGGATCAGGGGAGTGCCATTTACAAACTAGAGCTTCTTCCAGCCTTCCTCTCCAGAGCATGACGTCAACTGTTTATTTTGCAACCCAAATTTAAGGACTATAAACACAGGCAGAGTGAACCTCTGTCAGTGAGCCTTTTGCAATGATAGGAAGGGATTTACAAAGGTCTTGTAACAATGTTTTAACACAAAAATCTTACCTATTGTACATTTAATACCAGGTTGCCATTAGCACCTAGAGTCTGTGATTCAGAGCTTCCCGGTCATGCATCACCTTCCCTATTTATTTCAGGTGCACCTTGGAACACGTTGCTATTTTGTCATTACATACTTTTATCATAATGCCTGTGTCAGCTCTGGGGCTAAGTCACTGTTCCACCTTGTTCCATTCCTCTTAGCTGGTGATACAATCTTTATTTTTGCCACATGACTCCAGGAACAAAATGTGATACAGCCCCTCCCCCACCCATTCCCTGCTCTCTCATCCTCAGCACCTTTTCTGTTTTGACTTTTAACGTAGGAGATTAAATATTGTGATATCACGCAATGAGCCAGGTGTTCTCCTTCAAACATGCCCTGACTCTACTTGGAGCCATTGGCACCAAATCCTTTTTTTATTTTTTTGGCTGCGATAGAAGGCTTTCATAAACACACGTAGACAGATGTGCAATTGGTAGATGAATGAACAAGGGCCCAAAAGTAAAGCAAGAAAACATTGAAAAACACTGTCAGCTTTAGTATTTCTGTGTATTTTAGTCAAACACACTCGCCTCACCAACTGGAAGGGGTGGAAGAGGGATTATATCAAACATGCCAACCTGTAGTCTTCACGTCACGAGGAGAATGCTGAGTTTCAGGGGAACTAATTTCTTACTATGTGGTGAACATTCTACACCAGGGATGTGATTTTATCATTTAATTCCTTTACGTAAATTACCAGCAAGTGTAAGCGTGAATCCAGCACACCATATCATTTCACAATTAAATTAGCAAGTTCAAAGGTGTGAGTGAGCGTGTGAATGTCCATTACAGAAAGTGAAATTAATTGTTATTAGTTCCCTAGACTGAGGACAGTTGGTCTTGACATAATCTCGAGTGTGATCTAGATCCAACAAAACACCTACCCCCAATTCCGCGGTGCCATGCCTTGAATAATGACATGCCTGTCAGTATTGCTGTAGTGAATTTCAGGCATCATTGAATGTTTCTTACAAAAGATGATAGCACCTGCTAGAGCGTTAATTAGTTTAATTAAAGTTTTTAAAGTGTGATTTTGCTTGTCACAAATGTGTCTTTAAAAAGATTTTCTTTTGTAAAAAGGTGTAGACCATGACACTTTAACAATGTAAAAAAAACACTGTGGGAACATCACTGCATTAATATTCAGCACAGCCAAACATAACTCCACTGTAATGTTTCAAAAGTTCTAATAACATTTTGAACAAGCTGTGAGATTAGGTCCCCTGGTTGGAGGCCTTGGTCATTGGCTTAGCATGCTAATCATATAACTTGTGTCAGTCAGTGGATGGTGAGGGATTTGAGGCATTTGGCAATTTCCCTTTAATCGTTTGCATTGTATCCTTCCTATTCCCAAGGCTCTTATGGTTTAATTAACTGTGGTTCCACATAAAAGACTAGTAGGAAAACAGTTGTATATTAACTAATGGATATTTCTCACTGGCTGCTGACAATCCTTCACTACTTTTAAAACCCAATGCTGAACAAGAACATTTCTAAAACGGTTTTGATATCCATTCCAAGCTTGTACAGAGCTCACAGGAGCAATTATCATCCGTCATGGAGCCTGACATGGTACATCACCTAACTTTGTATGCCACAAGCCATTAAAAGAGCTGACTCACTGCTGAAACTAATGTTTTTGCATAAGCTTCAAAAATTATAAACGGTTGATTATGAGAATCTTATGAACATTTTATATGGCAAAGAATTTACACAAAATGAAGAAAAACAAACCAACCTCCAAAAATCACTGGATGTAACAGACACCTATGCAACTTAAAAACCGCCAAAACAGCTACACTGAACCCACATCCATGCAAAGTTGCATGTGGCTTTTGTGGGAGTGCCCCAAGATCTATACTAAACATAAATATTAGGACATTTTATCAAGACATATGTGAAGCTGAAAGATGCACTAACACTTTTTCAGTGGGTTGTAACACATAATGTTATGTGGCCTCCAAACAGAGCTCCAGCTCATAACGCATTGGTGTTCATCATTTTGGGGTACAGAGCTTTGGCAGTCTTTACAGTATTAGCCTGTAGTTCAGGCTGTTTTCAAACTCAGCCCTGGGGAACTACTGTGTAAGCAGTTTTTTCCAACAAATCACTTGATAAATTAAGGTTGCTGAGAACAAATATCTGTCTTAATCTTATTTTTTGTTAAATAATTTTCATGCTCCACAAAGGGTTTAACATTCGTGACCAGGTACCTCTGTTGTTGGAAATTAGGATCTCACTAGTCAGGTCAGTCTCACTAGGACATTACTATGGAGATTCCAGTGATGCTACAATCAAATTTAGCAAGAATTTGTCACATTTTCTCGCTACTGTCTAACTTTTTTGTCCATGAATACCAAAATGCCTTAAGTGCCTGGACATTGACATTTGTGATCTCAGCTTCTCAACAGCCATTTTAAATCTTTCATAGCTATTATTATGTTCTCTGGTGCCGAGTATCAAGAGGGACAGAAATGTACAGGAAATTATATTGTGTGTAGCATGGTGCGCTACAAATAATGAGATGATTTGACATTTTGAGCAATGCATATTTATAAACACTGAAAATGAAATCATTTCTTCTTTGTGAATACTTCTGGGGAAAAAGGAACCGGATAAATCTGATACATAATTAAAGTATCTATGTACAGCTATAAATACAAACACACGTAACATTTTTAGACAGCAGCATTGCTTTCACTTCAATTTTATGGCAATCCTCTATTCAAGAAGAAATCTCTAGCCCCCTTCATCTGTCATGCTCTCCCCCAGCACCCCTTGTCAGCTCAGAATCACTATCTTTCTTCCTCTCCTCTTCTCCTCCCTCTGTTCTTCTGAGTCATACCATTCTTTACTTGTCCCCCAGAGTTATGTTCTCTTTCCTGCGCAAAAGCCCTCTCCCTGTCAGAAATATTTGATACACAAGCTGACAGATTCATTACATGGCCTGTAACTTATCAGCACAATTGCACATTTGCATATTTGGTGTCCTCATTTCCTGCAATTACTAAATGATTCACATTCATATCACAGTAATAATTATCATTACAATGGGCATACACAATATATATAGGTATATATATATATATATATATATATATATATATATATATATATATATATATATATATATATATATATATATATATAGTGTGTGCTCCAGAATTATTGGCACCCCTGAAAATAAATCTTCATAAAAACTTTATTAATGATTCAACGGAACCGACCAAAGTCTTACATTTTTCCCCCAAAAAACAGGTTCCACAATTATTGGCAGCCCCGGTTTAATACCCCTGGCAATGATGACAGCCATTAGTATTTTCTTATAATTTGTGATAAGGTTAGAAAGCACATTTGCAGGGATTCCTCCATGCACAACTTTTCAGAATCATTGCTCTCCTTGGGATACCCCCCCCTTCAGTTCAGACCACAGGTTTTTCATGGGATTTAAGTCAGAGATGGCCATTGCAGAACATGGTTGCTCTTTTCACTTAATTGTGTGGATTTTGATGTACGCACTGAGTCATCATAGGACAACCTACCTACGACCAAGAATCAGCTTCCTAGCAGAGGTAACTATATTTTCTGCCAAGATTTTCTTGTAGTTTGTCTCCAAAGCATCAATGACCCACTGCCACATTTGACAGAAGGTAGGAGGTGCCATGTTTTTATTTTAGACTTGGTGACGACAAGACACAACCAATCTCTGCAGTTCTTAAATTGTGATACTTATGGCCTCCCTCATGTTCTTCCTTGCCATCTGTGGTGATAATATGCACTTGCATTCTCTTCCTGGCAAGTTTGCAATCCATATGTTTTACGACTTTATTTAAGTGGTATGTTTAACCAGTTTCGTATTTCTTTTGTACACATTACCCACCTTGTGATGGTGAATTACCATCTGGGTCTTCTGAATTGACAGTTCTCCGGCTTTTCCCATGCTGATGGTAGAAAATGGGATTTTGCATGCTTGTTGCATCCAAATGTGTTTGCCAGCGGTGTTTCCACAAAGTATTAAACCGGGTGTGCCAATAATTGTGAAACCTGTTTTATGCGGAAATACAGTGCTGTGCAAGTCCTAGGCTTTCAAACATTCTATATAGATAAGATTCTTTAAAAAACAATTCAAAGAAAGGTCCTAAATAAATGTACTATATATTTTACATTACATTGTATTAATAGTAAAGCAGAACAGTTAAAAATTGAATCAAATCAATATTTTTTTGTGACCACCCTTCGGCGTTAAAACTGCATCACTTCTCTGAGATAGCCAATGCTGTCCTGCAGTTATAAGACAATCAGCAGGGAGGTTGTTCAAAGCACGTTGAAGAACTTGAGCCACAGTTCTTCTGCAGACTTTGGTTGACTCCTTGCTTCTGATATCAGACAGCCTTGATCAAGTTTTTATGTAAAAAGTAGTCAATTGCTGACAGTAATATGTTACTTTTTAAAATTAAATACAAAAATGTCTCCGTAAAATAAAATATATTTATATTATATTTTATATAATATAATAGGAAATTTCAAATGTGTTCTTTTATACTAACACAAAAAAATATATATATATATAATAAAGTCTAGGGTGCCTACTGTATATATATATATTTTTTTTTTTTAAAGACTAGTGTTACTTTATCACTATTTTACACATGTTGGAAAATAAAACTAGTCAATAACTGTATTGCTTTTTAGTTAACATTATTTTTTGTACATATTTATCAGGGGCAGCAATAATTCTGGAGCCCATTGTATATAGAACATACTTTATATATATTGGGCAAAACCACAGAAACATGGTCTGGCCATCAGGACTTTGAGTTTACAAAAAAAAAAAAAAAAAAAAAATTCAGTCCCCATTGTAGGTGCATTGGTCACAAACTGCTAAATTATTTAATTTAGCCATGGGAACAAGTCAAAGCTCACAGACACGGACAAACAGCCCCCAAAAATTACCACAGAATTAAATCAACACTTCTATAACCCAGTCTCAACAAGAACTGTACATCTTGAGCTTCACAGAGCTGGTATTTATGGCACGGCCGCCTTTAGGAAACCGCTTTTATCCAAGGCTAATGCACAAAGACACATAACCCGGTGCAGAGAGCATAAAACCTGGGCCCCAGAGTAATGGAAAAAAGTAATATGGTCTGTTAAGTCATCTTTTATTCTTTTTCCTACATCTGGACAGGTTTACGTTCGCAGAGAGCCAAAGGAAGCCTTCAACCGACAACGTCTACTGCCGACTGTTATATGTACATGGTGGTGGACCTGTAATGGCATGGGTAGCCATCCCATGGGAGTCATTGGGTCTGATGATTGCTCTGAATGGTCCTATAATGGCCAAGGAATATGAAGCCATTTTACAAAGCCACGTGCGCCCTATGGTGCAAATGCTGCTAGACATGGTTCATGCACATCAGGATGAAGTCAAACACTTCTATGTCCTCCACGATCAGCAGATCTAAACATCGTTGCAGTTTTATGGGAAGCTCTGTAGTGCAAATATGAGAATTAGTGCAGTGGTGCTGGCTTGGAGAATGGTCCAATATCCCACTACACACAGTTCAGAACTTGTATGACAGCATTCTAAGAAGGATGGAAGCCATTCTGAAGGTGAATTGTGGCCCTAATACTTACTATTAGTTACTTGATATTCATATTATTGTTACATGTTATTCACTATTTTGTCTAACCCCTGTATATATTTTATATATTTTTGACTGACACCTAGTATATTAAATCAAGTTACTCACGCCCTCATTTCTGTAATGGTGCCACTCTCCTGACATACACATGTTAAATCAATTTTCACCTTTAATCATAAGTCTCTTGTCACTGTAATTTGAGAAGGGTGTAAACAAGCACACACTCTTTATCTCCACTGAAGCGCATGCTTTCAAACACTACTTCCTTTTCACTTCACTGTCCACCAACTGAGTATTTCTGGCACCAGGTCAGGCATAGGAAATAAAGACTGGCCTACAACTGTGAATGAGAGTTCCAGTACTGTGCAAAAGTCTTAGGCACCTGTATAACATTCTGTACAGGTAAGATTCTTTCAAAAATAATTCAATGAAAGGTCCTAAATAAACCTACTATACATTTGACCTTACATTTTAGTAATTTGACAGAATAGTTAAAAACTGAATCAAATCAATAGTTTTTGTGACCACCCTTCGGCGTTAAAACTGCATCACTTATCTGAGATAACCAACGCTGTCCTGCAGTTCTATAAGACAATCAGCAGGGAGGTTGTTCCAAGCATGTTGGAGAATTAACGACAGTTCTTCTGCAGACTTTGGTTGGCTTCTTGCTTCTGATCTCAGACAGCCTTTTTATGTAAAAGGCACTCAATTGCTTACAGTAATATGCTACTAACAAAAAAAAAATTAAATAAAAAAATGTCTCTGTAAAATTAAATCTTTTATTAAACGAATATTTGGAAATCTCAAATGTGTTCTTTTATACTAACACACACACACAAAAATAAACATATATATAATAAAGTCTAGGGTGCCTAAGACTTCTGCACAGTACTGTACAAACAGGTGAAAAATTGTGGATGAAGGTTCCCAGCACATCGTACCGTGCTGGGAACAGGAATCAGAGACAAGGAATCATCATCCTAAAATAGACATACAGCAATTACACCAAAAAGAACATAGACTGCAGCTTTTTTTCTTACCAGAGATCCGTATTCCTTTGTTCAGTGTTAGCATGCGATACATCTTCGAATACAAGTAGTCATGAATTATGGTTCCTGCTTTATGAAACATCTTTAAGCATCTCTCTCCCTCTCTGATCATCTCCCTGCCCCCCTAACCCCCCGTCCACCCAAAAATAGCATCACATTCTTTATCCTCTGATTGCATTTCCTCTTTGTCCTATGCTCTTCATCAGAAAATGTCACAAAATTCTTGCTTAACAAGCAGATTCTCATTCGGGGCAATGATATTTTTCATTTTTTCCACCATACTTCTCCTTCCTCCACCTCTGACCGTAATTGCATATCAATCACAAACATTTTAATTAGTAACATATGTGACATTGTTAATTTTATCCCCATTCAATTTAACTGCCCAGTTTGTAGCTGTCATTCTTATCCCTGTCCTCTGTCAATGTGG
This sequence comes from Conger conger, assembly GCF_963514075.1. Lineage (NCBI taxonomy): Eukaryota > Metazoa > Chordata > Actinopteri > Anguilliformes > Congridae > Conger > Conger conger. Next base: position 31,637,174 of record NC_083760.1, on the reverse strand, counting down.
GTTCACCATAAGTTTGCACACACATTGAGGAGGACATTTAATGCATAGCTTGTCCAGCCAAACCTGTGGAACACCAGGCTAGGGTAAAATACATTATTGTTTTGGATTCAAATACTTTTCTATGCTCGATTGATCTTGCCTGGTGCAACTGAGCCAACCAAGACGACCAGAAGGTTTTTTGAGAGTACCTCATAGGTTCCAATACACCTGATAAGCTCAGTAAAGTGTAGAAAAGTATTCAAATCCAAAACAATTACATATTTGACCCAGGTGTACAGGTCAAAGCATGGCACCACAGCAGTCCAGTTCCAAAACCCGACTGTGGTGCTTGTCTACAAATTGCGCTTTAACAGACTGAGGCACAAAGTAACCCTGCAACAGGCAGCAAGAATACAATTGAAGCTGATGTTTAATTTTGCCACTAAATTAAAAGGGGGAGAAATTAAGAGGAGAATTAACTTACCATTGAAACATTCAAACACGTCACAGCATCTTCCAGGGGAACCATCACCGTGGGAGATAATGTGGAGTACACTTCCTGCCGAACACTGAGGCAAGCCGCATAGGCCAGGTAAGCATTCACACCTGAAGAAGGCAAGTGAGGACAGAAGAGCACAATTTCAGCCAATAGCCATGTCTGGAAGGGCATAATTTTAGCATATCCCCTCCTTTTAAAGTCTACAATCCCAGCCAACCACTGACTGTGGACATGCACGACAAATAAGCAACCTTGGAAGTGCAATTTTCAGCCAAATGCCACCTGCTTTCCTTGATTGAATTTGCATCATAAAAGTACAGTCTGCCAACCCAAGATTCTTGTGGGGTTGCAGTGTGGATAAGTGGTTAAAGGGTCTGTGCTTCTCAATCAAATAATTGCTGAAGTGCTTGCACAGGTGACTCAGAGGTGTGCTGAAACATGTTTGCTTCAGATTTAGAGATGTGAATGCGTATCCTCCAATATGGTAGATAGAGAGGAATAAACCATTTGAAATGGTGTCAGTTCTGACAAGACAACTTAAAACATGTGATTTTGAATAATTGGGTACTACACTAAAAAAACAAAATACATTGTAATTATTTTGTCTAGAGTTCTCTCATATACTTTTTTGTTATACAATAAGCCACTGGATAATCTTTTAGTTAGGTAATACAGTATCTATAAGTCTGGTTGTTTTTTTAATAAAAATTGCACATTTTCTTGAAAATGTACCCTGGTTAATGTTGTTTGTGACCACAGTAAGGAAACAGTATTTTATTTAATGCAACAAACTGATTTTTATTCTCATTATAAACCACTTTGGCTGGAGTGTAATGTGACACTGTATGACAGAAGTCAACAGGGGGAAATATCCGGCTCATAGAATCTTCCACATTCCAAAGGCAATCATACACCAAAAGGGACCAAAGTCACTGTACATTACTATATTTGCTAAGTCATATATTAACATCATTAACATATTAATATATCCATCCATCCATCCATCCATTATCTGAACCCGCTTATCCTGAACAGGGTCACAGGGGGGCTGGATCCTATCCCAGCATACATTGGGCGAAAGGCAGGAATACACCCTGGACAGGGATTCGAACCCAGGAACTCCTTGCTATGAGGCGGCAGTGCTACCCATTGCACCATCCGTGCCGCCCATATTAATATAGTCCTATAATATTTATTTTACTTAGTTGTTTATGTAAAATATCTATGGCTTACAGGTACAGCAGAAGAGGCTTCTGGAAACAGGTTTTAGTTGATATGGGCTGTAATTCAATAATCCACCATCAAGATAATGATCTCACAAAGCCACCTGTTGGCATAACCCCTGGGTACTGTATGTGTACAATCAGGAATAAAACAAATATTAAACAAACACTATGGTAACATGAAAAATCTTCTTCAGACGTTTCTGCAAAGTAGATTCATTTGAGTCTGGACACACCAGATGAAAAATGATGAGCAGCAGCTCGTTCAGGAAAGAAAAAACAAAACAAAAGGCTTCATTTTGGATGAGTTCATTGCTCAATTATCGTCTGGAGGGAAAGCGAGAAGGTAATGCTTAAAGGAGCCAAACTGAGGCTCAGACGGGATTAAAAACCAGTGCTCTCTCCAATGTGTGGTCGATGAACTTGCAAAATTGAAAGAAACAAGTGGAAAAAATACTGACATACAGTGTTTGCTCAAAGCCACAGCCCTGTGGTGGTCATAACACTCAACCAGCATTGTGTAAGGGGTGAAAACAAGTACCCAATACTTTACTACAAAGGTGATTGACTGGTGTACCACTGAGAGCTTTCACACAATTAAGTATTTCTTTCCAAATTGCATGAAAATCAAGAAGTAAAATGGCAAACACATTAAAATAAGTGGAAACTGTTTTATGCGCTACAATACCGCGTCTGTTCTGACTCCCTAGCAATACGGAGAATGAGCATGGAGCAATGAGACCCACCTCTTTTAGTCGGAAATGTATAGTAAACAAGCTCATATCCAATCAAAGCCTTAGCAGAATCTTCAAGCTGGTCTCACCTGGTCGGTAAGGTGCAACAGCCATCTGCCGTGAGACGCACCTGGGTCTCATAGCTGTCAGGGGGACATTTCACCTGCTGGACTGATGGACACTCCACTGTACTACAGTCCACACTGAACACTAATGGGGAGAAGAACAAGGAGAAGGAGGGAGGGGGCAAGAGGGACAGGGAGGGAGAGGGAAAGGGAGAGGGAGGGAGAGGGAAAGGAAGAGGGAGGGAGAGGGAGAGGGAGAGGGAGAGGGAGGGGGGGAGAGAGGGAGAGGGAGAGGGACAGGGAGTGGGAGGGAGGGAGAGGGAGAGTGAGGGAGAGGGAGAGGGAGAGGGACGGAGAGGGAGAGGGACAGGGAGGGAGGGAGGGAGGAGAGGGAAAGGGGGAGGGAGGGAGGGAGAGGAAGAGGGAGGGAGGGGGAGAGGAAGAGGGAGGGAGGGGGAGAGGAAGAGGGAGGGAGGGGGAGAGGGAGAGTGAGGGAGAGTGAGAGGGAGAGGGAGGGAGGGGGAGAGGGAGAGCGAGAGGGAGGGAGGGGGAGAGGGAGAGCGAGGGAGAGGGAGAGGGAGAGGGAGAGGGTGAGGGAGAGGGAGAGGGTGAGGGAGAGGGAGGGAGGGAGAGAGGGAGGGGGAGAGGGACAGGGGAAGGGAGGGAGGGAGAGGAAGAGAGGGAGAGGGAGAGAGAGAGGGAGAGAGGGGGGAGAGGGACAGGGGAAGGGAGGGAGGGAGAGAGGGAGAGGGAGAGGGAGAGAGAGAAGAGAGAGGGAGAGAGAGGAGAGAGGCATTCGTATCAACTTACATCGATATATTTTAAGCCCACATTAAATTACCCACCTTGCACATGGAAATATGTCCCAGTCTCACAATGTTTTTCTATTTTAAACAAACACAGTTCATATAACAGAGCCACAGTGAGTCAAAGACTGCTTCATGTCATCTTAAAAGGTTTCTCAGAGTGAAAAAACAAGACTTCTCTCCTATCCTAGAGATAGCTACATCTCAGGGACAGCAACCCAGACTCTGCTTCTGTGAGCTCCCTTGCAGAATACTTCTGAAAGTTGCACGATGCGCTAGGGCTTGCTTGCTTATCTTGTTTGTGCCAGCAGGGACATGATTCTGCCATAATATCAGTATTCGTTGCTCTGGGTTCTGGAACAAATTTGTTTTCACAACCTCCTACCTGATATCTATTCTAGCTTCTGACTCCTGACCTTTCTTTTATAGTGAGACCTAAGAAAGCACATGGTCCCTGCAAAGCTTCCTGGTTCAGTGGAGCATGCAAACTTCACCACTTCACAGTGCAAAAGAGTGAAAGCATGGTGTGCAAAGGTATACAGTATACCCCAATACAAAGCTGCGACTTCACAGATTCATATTCATATATTCATGCATTATATAATATGACTTTTCGTTATGTTTATGGGTCTTTCTTGCCCGACTGCCAAATCCGTCAGTTTGAGAAAGCATAGAAAAGGTCAAGTTCTCCTCCACCAATGCACCTGCTGGAAGCAGTTTCTTTCACTTTTCTCACAAACCGAAAAAAGTCCTTTATCGGAGTACATATTGTCATCAGTGGGAGCAGCTAGACGGTGGGTATTCCATAAACCAGACCAGGGTAATCCAGACCAGACCCCTCTCTCCAGACCTTGGTCAAATACTAAATTGTTTTAGATTCAAATACTTTTCTATGCTTTACTGAGCTTGTCTGGTGTATTTGAATCCCTGCCCTCTGGCCCTCTTGGTTGGCTCAATTGCACCAGGAAAGATCAACCGAACACAGAATCCAAAACAATTAAGTATTTGACCCAGGTCTGCCTCTCTCCCTCCCATGGTGATTCTACGACCAATTAACACGACCATTATACGACCATCCAAGGGTCTGCTGGCCACACTGCTGGGGGCATTGATACCAGCGGTATTAACAGGCTGAGCCATCCAGAAGCACCTTAATGCTTGTCATTTTTTAAACTGCCCTCTTTGATGATATATGCCGTACAGAAGTGCCCAGACGGTGAGATCAATAATTTTTTAACAACTGAATAGTGAATGCAATTACTGTTGTTGTCCTAAAGGCAGTAAATGTCTCGTCTTCACAGAATATCGAGCAGAATATGACAGAACTGTAACGTTGCTCTAATGATTAACAATATTCAGTACAATAAAGGCTACACAACATTAATCAGGATTTAATGGCGTGAGGCAATTGTAAAGCAGATCAGTTCGGTTATTTAAACACCTGGTTATAAAGTCCAGGATATAATGGAGCTGACACAGGTCGAAAGCTCACATTACTCTCGACCCTTTACTTCTACAGGAAAAAATACACAAAACCAATACATCCAAGCTACCAATGGCCGTTCCACGTACTCATTCATCTCACTGTCTCTCTCCCTCCCTCCCTCCCTCCCTCCCTCAGCCACATCAGATTTAAAGTCCTGCCGGTGGCTTACGAGGTAGCCAAAGGAGCGTCACGCTTCACCCTCTCTCAGACCCCGCTCTCCGAGAAGACGGATGCATCTGCCAGACGAGCAGATAAACGTCGGTCTACACCGCGCGCCCCTACCCGGCTTGCATTCGTAGAGGTCGCAGCATTCGCCGGGCTTCCCGGAGCCTTTGGAGACCAGGATGTTGAGATAGCCGGGCTGGCACACCTTCCGCAGGCAGCCGGCGGGGCTGCAGATGCAGCGGCTGGGCAGGGGGCAGCACTCCCCGGGCGGGGCGTACCCCTCGATCAGCACCGAGTCCTCAGGACAGCGGGGCGAGAACTGGACCTCGCAGCGAGCCTTCGAGCAGTCCGGCCTCTCCTCTAGAAAGGAAAAACAACACGAAGAGAAGAAGGGTTGAGTCCCGGTTTTGATTCAACATAAACGTTAGCCGATGATGTGAAATGCTCAAAATGTGTTCTTGTCAGTCCTCAGGGAATGCGACACACCTCAGGGAAATGGGACAGAAATGCTAACTTACACATTGTTTACACATTCCCAGTATTAGCTTTTTTTTCACTCTCCACAGACTAGAACTTCAAAGCCCACTTTTTTTCTCCCCCTCTGTTATAAAATAATACATAACAGAGGGGGTGAAAAAGCAAATACAAGTATGCTGCCTCTTCTGAGTGACACGTTCTGAAGACAACCAGTTCATCAAACTGAGCCTGCACTTCAACAGACCTTCAGATCTGCCCCCATCAAAGCCAAAGTGTGTACTACTAACGTCCACATGATAGAAAAGCTTTTATGGAACTGCTGTTTTGTTAACCACAAGGGAGACGAAAGGGAGGAGAGAAGGAGAGAGAGTATGACAATATCATATTATTCCTTGACAACAAACCAAAGAAAGCAAATGATGCGGAGCTGAGGAACCTGGGCATGCCTGAAATTGGAGTTGGGTTACAGAAAGTACCAGTGAGATTTTCAGAGCTTAGCGAACCCCAAGCTATTTCAGAGCAAGTTGTGGAAGGCCAGCTGGAGATCACCGTCTAGATTCCAGTCCTGGAGCAACTGCTTTTGATGGATGTCCCAGGAGAGACCACCTTCCAGAGTTCTAGATGTCCACAGTTTCTCCACAGGTTTTTGAAAGTTTCAAAAACCTCTTAAAGATAGGCAGTTCCGGTTTATATCATGAACAGGAACATTTTATAATTCGTATGCAACTAAAACAACACTGTGTTTAAGGAAATTTGGCAAATACATTCGAAAGGTATTTATATCGTATACAATTCACTTAAATTAAGAAGAAATAGTAGATATAGTAGATATAATAGACATATTCCCTGGTTTATTCAAGTAAGCATCCAATGAATATCCAAAGAATAATCTAGCTATATTATTAGGCACAGAGATATTTGCAGGACAGTGGACTATGTTCCACCAAGAATATATCTTAATTAATTAGGTTTGACTGAGCTGTCAAATGAATGTTACACATTTTCTATCTCAGGACACTGAGATTAATTTGGGTGACAAGCTATTAATTATTATGGGCCCAATAACAATTAACTGAACAACTAATTAAGTTTTCATTTAGTATTAATCAGTATCACTGCTCTGTTTAAGGGGCAGAAATAACTGAAAATAAATCCAAACCTTTATATGCATTTTCTTATTCGTCCAAACATCAATTCAAAGATAATGCATTTAAATAAAAAAATAAAAAAGGTTTTACAGTAGATGAAGATTCAATAAAATGGCAGGTTTTTTGTGGCATATGTTCATATGTTCTTGCTTACAGACACCAGTGCTTTTAATTGCTGGACTTGTTTTTGTAAATGAAACCGCTGAGCATTAAAATATGTACAATTCTGAAGTTCTAGTTTCTAGTGTTAAAGTTTTGGCAGGAATGTGGCACATTCTGTTTTGCTGCATGGTGTAAAACAGTCTTTCTTTTGGAAATGTTTCTTGGAAAAGTAGGACTGGTATCCACATATTTCCCTGGGAATTACCTGTGATAAAACTGGCTACAGCGCAACAACCTCTTCTGAAGACTAGATATGTGACCAAAATAAAAATAGCTAAGTACTATTTTTATTACAATTTAAATTTGTAATCTTTCATGGCTCAAATTCAGACACAACATGTGTGTCAGCACAAATAGGGTGGAATTCAATAAGCAAAGAGCGCTTGCTGCGAATCTTACCAAGCTTTAAGTGCTGTTGAATTATATCCACCGTTTAATGGCAAATGTCTTTTTCAGCCCCAGTAATTTTCCATATTGCCAGAAGCTGGTGGCCAAGAAAAACCACATGGGGTTTCTGATTAAAATAAATGCTCTTTCAAAACACCTGGCCATTTCTATAAAAAAAACCTGCTCACTTCTGCTCTCATTGTTAAAATATAGATAAGAGTTGCACCAAATCAATTTTTTAAATTACAATCCAGTTAGGTGGATAGCACGTGTAGCCTTTGACCCCACTGGATTTAGAAGATTCTGCTTTCACTATATCTTGTAAAAAAAAAAAGATATATATGTATACACATATATCAGTTTTTCACCAGTTCATTACATATTATGGATCTGTAGTTCAGCTCAGAGTATTGACAGCTTCCCCTTTAGAACCACATTTTTCAGTTGATTAGGAATGCTTTTTTTTATTATTATTATTATTATCGATAGAGGTGCATGGTAGCATAACACCATCATTTCCACTAAAAACCCACAGGTTCCAAGATAAAGTGCTGAATTTTGTGTCAACAATTTCGATGCTGAATTTCTCCTCAGTAATCATAATAACGAGTTAGAACCTTGGGACATGGCAGTTTAATTTAGAGGTGGCTACAGTATTTTGCCATGCATCCAAAACTGTCATCGCAAAATTACATGTATATTTGTTAAATAAAATGTATAAAAATGAAATGTTTTTACATACAGTAACAATGACGTGGCAATGTACAGTCAAATTCAACAGTCTTTGGTTTTCAGGGAACACAAAACTATAAAATATAGAAAGGATGTAAGAAAACACAACTTGATTTCCTCTTTAGCATTGCCTGCTCAAATTTTCATTTTAAAAGTACAAACATTGTATTGCTATTAGACAAAGAAATTTAAATATAGCCAAATAATTCAATTGAACTAAGTCATATAAATGAGCTTGCAAACTTATACATAAAAAAGTACAGTGTTTTTATGGAAAGAAAGAAAATAAAAACATACTTTATTCTATTCCTATGAGGATACACTAATTACTGGTTCATAAAATGTGAGGCCAAGGAAACAAAACTGAAATATTTTGCGGAATTAATAGCTTGGATTCATTTCTATTCCTTCCCTGAGAGCTCAGTAGCTGAAACACGATAACACTGCGCAGAATTGTGGGTAATTACCTATGGCTGACTCTAGTGAAAGGCACACTTACAGAAAAGGAAGGCAATTAACAGCTAACTGTGCATTTATAAACTTGGAATGTGTAAACGCTTGCCACAAAATGGCCGGTCACAAAAACATTCAAGAGCAAGTGGATAACAAGTGCACAACCAGTCCACCTGGGACATGGTTAAATAACGTTTCCCTACACATTGCCACCATAATAAGCAGTAAAGTACATCCTCCAAGGTAATATTATCCCCCCTACTGTTGTGGAATCATTCTGACCTCATCAGCAAGGCAAACTTTTCCACCAGTTCCTCTGGAAACCACCTTTAACTGCATGTTGTCCCCCTTTTCTATGGGGGAAAGAAAAAGGAATAATAACACAATTGGTACTGCAGAGCAGCCAAGCATGAAGGCCACATTGTTGACTGGCACTTGTTATTTAGGTGCACGCAATTGATTGCACGCATGTTATGTCCATTTCATATTTGTAATCTAATACGCGTAAAGCGCGTGTGTGTGTGAGTCTCCAAACACCTGATCCCGCTTAGAAAAAGATTAATTTGGCGATGAAAGAAGCAGTCTGTTCATCATTTTGCAATTATGTCAATTGTAACAACCAAGAAATTTGATGCAAGATAATGGAAAGCAATGGTGATAAAAGAGCTGAGCAAAATACTCAAAATCGGTAAATGAAAGCAAGAAACATCTGTAGCGTGGTGGTTAAGGTACACGACTGGGACCCGCAAGGTCGGTGGTTCGATCCCCGGTGTAACCACAATAAGATCCACACAGCCGTTGGGACCTTCCATTGCTCCAGGGGAGGATTGTCTCCTGCTTAGTCTAATCAACTGTACGTCACTCTGGATAAGAGTGTCTGCCAAACGTCATTAACGTAATGTAATGTCTTGAAGTTCTTTATAAAATGTAGCCCTGTTCGTTTTACGGAATTCTCGCTCAAGGGTGTTTTCTGAATCAGAAACTGTTTTACAGTTTCATTACATTTACTTGTAATAAACAGCTTTTTCTCAACAAACATGCTTTAATAACACACATTCAGAGGCTGCAGTGAAAACACCAGAGAGGCTTTGAAGCTGAATCTGAAAATTGAAAGCTGTAGACTACTTCGCTCTTAAGCAATGTGTTTACTGAATTGCACTGTTTATCTCATGAACATCAAAGGCATAACAGTGTCATTTAACAAAGGCTAGATTACAGAAAATGGTTGCTATGCAACAGACTAGCTGAGACCTCCTCGCCCCACCATAACATAACTGCGTTGTTTTAAAATCATATATCGATTTGAGATGTTCACGGAAAAAAACAACAAAAACATTGAAAACTTTATATATCACTCTTTGAAGTTTGGTAATTGAACAGAGCGCATGCAGTTGCTTAAGAGAAACAACTTTTGATGTGGAAGAAGAGAGGAGGAGCACCTTTAATTTCACAGTGAAAAACAAGATGCTACTCTATACCTTTTTATGGCTGCTGTTCAATCACTGTTCACAAGCTGGACAAGAACTGCATCTTTGAAGGGACTAGAGAAAAAGGTACCCCTAAGTGCTATTAAAGATAATATTCTGGTGCCCCTGTGGGGACTACATAGCATAGTATGTATAACTCACACATAATATCGCTCCCTGTAAGCCACCATTGTAAGGTCTTATAGTAAAGACTTTCCATCTCAGCTAACTGAGTTCAACTACAGTAGTTTAAGAGGCCAGAAGTAGAAGGGAGTGCTTATTAGGCTAAGTCACATGGGTGTAATTACCCATGCTAATCTCATACATTTCTGCTATAAGCCTATAATCCGACTACTACAATCTGACTGCTTACTACCTCTCTCATGGTGCAGCAATCCCTGACACCACAACTGGTTCAATTCTACACAGCCATTATCCAAAGCATCTTATCACTGTCAATCACTCAATCAGTCTGCTATGAAAGCACAGAAAATGGAAAGGATCTTCACAAAAAGGCTATGCACAGGTTATACCCCCCTCCCTGGACTCCATATACGATCAACGTATCGTCAAGAGCACAACCAAGATTATTAAGCACTCCCTTAAGCCAGCAATTAATGTTGTTTCTTTACAGTGAATTGCATTAATTAACAGCTATAAACAAATTCTACCAGCCTAGCTGTGTGGCAATAAAAGAAACTTCAAAAGTTGAATATACGGAAAAGCAACCAAATTACAACTTAACATACTACTGAAATCGTCCAAGATCGCTGCCATCGTGTTAGGCTTATACTGTTACCTTGTATTACTAGTGCATGAAGAAGAGCCATTGTCCAGATAACAATAGCAAGCTACAGAATGACAGCTTGTGCAAGCTTAGTGTACTCACATTTAAACAAACTTGTTTTGCCACTGTTAGGGTAATATTACTGTACATATTAATTATGAAAAGTAAATTTCATCCTATTGGTTAGCTGGCTATCTATATTCATCTTGGTATAAATATGAAAGGTATAATAGAGCCACTGGCTGTAGCAAGCTAGCCACTTAGCTAATGTGGTTACATGGATAACGGTCTATTAGAAGTACAAAACAAACAGTGCGCCTTAGACACCGTTTTTAAAGATTAGATTTTTTGACATGATTAGAAAACCATCAATTCTGGAGGGTGCTCAAAAACAAGTGGCCACCACGAACTGTGTCTTTGCACCCGTCATCTGAGTTTTGCAGCTTGAACCTGCATCACTGCACCAAGTTAAACCACCCAAGGGCAATTTGGCCATTTTAGTTGATATGCACAATCCTTTGACTGTTGAGATATCTCACCCATGCATAGTCATTTGGTTGTATTTTTACAGCAGGAATAAGACAAAATAAAAATAATGTGCAAAAAAACCTAGAGCAGATCACACAGGCAGATAACTGTACTATTCTTTCACAACTTCTATAGTTCATTTACAACGAAACCTGAAATACTTTAATGTGGTCATCTTGAAATAAAGAACAAAGAAAGAAAAAAATAAAAAATAAAAAATAAGCAGACTGAACCCAGACCATGTACTAAGGCTGAATCCACATTAAATGCACTGAGTCAACACATCACAGAATCAACATGTCAATATTCATTCAGTGTTCAATGTGTCAACAATCTGGACTGCTAACAGAGCAAACAATGTCCAGAAATGCACTGCATTTATTTAATGTAATCCCAATGCCAGTATTATGCAATTTCCAAGCCCCTGTTTCACCCCACCCCAACCAAATACCCCCCAGCCCAAACCACACACACTCCAGCTGCCTTTTTTTTTTCAATAAAAGGGACCTACTGCTGGATTGGCCTGTCACTATTTGTGGTCTCTCTTCGAAATGACTGCCGTGGTACTCCGCTGTGACTGCGGAACCCCACTACGCCATTACCACAAAAATTGCATTTCCGCCCTATCCCCTGCCGCGTGTGCCTGCCAAACAAACGTGCATTTTGCCCACAGTGCTGAAGAGCTCACCAGTGGCCGAACCCGCCCCTCCCCACTATCTGATGGCTTCTGTTCCAACCGAAATCTCAATTACTCCATCAAACCTTTGTCTGAGACAAATTTGGCTGGCTTCCAACTCTGTGTCGGTAAAAGGTATGAAAAAAGGAAGGTAACAGCTTCTATACTTCTATTCCTTTCAAAGCTGAACTGTAATAAAAATATGGATGAGCACGGTTGCTCGAATAATCGAATATCCGAAAGGGGGGTCGATATTCGGTTACATGTTTGAGTAAAAAAGTATTTGATATTTTATCTAGGCTATGTATGGATATAAAACACGTTTATTACAGAGACTTTAACAGAATGCATTTCCAATAACATTAATAGCACAGAAATGGTATAGGAGCAGCTGCTAGACAGGCAAGAATCACGTCCTGAAAATATGTTAGCTTCTTAATAGGCTGTCTACTGAGTAACAAGCAATTTCTTAAAAGTTAGATCTAGCTTGATAGCTATGAGTTAACTATCAAAAATAACTAGCAAGCAACTCGTTATTAGTTTTCCAATCACCTTTATTCCTCTTACGTTTCTTGCACAACTAGCCAGATATTCCTCATCAATCTGTGCTTCTCTGTCACTGAATTAACGTTACGTAACGTTGATTAGAATCTGGGGTAAAAAGTTCAGCCTGTTATCATGCAAAACAAAACATCCCTGATGTTTACTACGGTAACATGTGTTGTTTCCATCTGTTTGCTATGTTGCGGAATCTCATGTTTACGTGGATATAAGTTTCAAACTGCAGACTTGCTTTGATTTTTCAGAGAATTGTCCTGTAATGGGATCTAGAGAGCAGACTCAACACTCGGCTCTGCCCAGAGCAGACGGATGTGCCATTTTTTTAAACAAGAATGATTAGAATTACTTGATAAGGAGGGGCGCATTTTATGTCCTTAATTTTACAGAAGAGACGATACGCCCAGTCTTCAGCACTTAGTCATATTTTATTTCCCTCTTTCGGTTACTCAAATAAAAAGAGGATATTCGAATAGTGAAATTACCTCCAATGCCCATCCCTAAATAAAAGCCCCAAGTGGCACTGTGTAATCCAGTCCAGGTGGAATTTACAAATGAAGAATCAAAATTCTGGGTAACAGACAGTTCCGTCATGGCAATAATGGTCTCCTGCAGGGCTGAGCAATAAACCATAACAAAAATTTTTGAATCCAATAATGGGCACCATGTGGTGCATTTGTTGTTCTTGGCTGTTTCTCTTTAATTATACCTGATGCAGCAGTCAACATTAAAACTTCAGAGGCTGTTTGAAATGCTTCCAGGGAAAACAGAAACAGAAGACAGCCCATCAGCAGTAACTGTAACACTTCACTTGAACCTGCCATAATGCTGACATAACACTGTCATACACATGATGTAGCAGCTGTCACAAGATGGCTTAACAGATGATGTCAAGTTATATCAAATGATGCAAAACTATATTTTTGATCTGAAAATGATCTGCCATAAAAAATATCTATATATTTTTGTTTGTTATTTATCTGACGGTTTTATCCAAAGCAGTTGATTCGTCAATAATAGCCCAGATAATAGTAGTTGATAATAATAGCAGATAATAATAGTAGATAATAGTAGATAAAAGCCTAGATAATGCAGTTGATCCGTCGACTGCACAGGGGACAATCCCCCCAGGAGCAATGCGGGGTTTAGGGCCTTGCGCAAGGCCCAACAGCTGTGTGGATCTTAGTGTGGCTACACCGGGGCTTAAATCACAAACTATCCGGTACAGTACTTTAGCCACTAGGCTACAGGCTGCCGCCATGTATCAGTAAATACCAATAAAAGTATGGGTTTTATTGCATTTGACATAACCTGACATCATCTGTTATGGCATTGTGTGACAGCTGTTATATCATGCTTATAGGGAGGGGTTCAAGTAAAGTGTTACCACAAAAACACATCACATGATTACAAGGAAAGTTGTGTATTTCGTCTGATGGTTATCTCAAACCTTCAAATTAAACTGGGCTTCAAATTTTCAAATGCGAATACAAAAGTATTCTGTTTCACAAATGGTTTATTGAATATAATTGTACTTAAGCATTCTGAAATGCCCCAGTTCAGTGTACATTCTTTGTTGAAAGAGCCTTGTCATCTGTGTTTCACAGACAACACAGGTTTATAGAGGTGCAAGATGCTAACACACTGAAAGGTTTGTCAGAATGTTGTCTGCTGATAGTGTATACATGCCTAAATTATATATGCACAGTATATGCATATTATAGAATATACATAAATATGTGTATATTTCTCAGCAGAAATATAATGGCAGCAAAAGCTCGTTTGGAGGATGTATACCTCGTAATGATATACTCACCAAGCACTTTATTTGGAACATTTTTACTTTATTACACCTATGTTTTAATGTCTAATCAGCCAATTGTGAGGCAGTGCAATGCATACAATCATGTAGATATGGGTCAGGAGCTTCAGTTAATTTTCACATCAACCATCAGAATGGGGAAAAAAATAGATCTAAGTGACTTTGACGGTAGAATGTTTGTTGGTGACAGACAGAATGGTGCAATAAACCAAAGAAATCCAGTGAGCAGAAGTTCTGCAGACAGAAATGCCTTGTTAATGAGAGATGTCAGAGGAGAATGGCCAGACTGGTTAAAGCTAACAGGAAGGTGACCGTAACGCAAATAACCACACAATACAACAGTGGTATGCAGAAGAGCATCTCTGAACACACATCACATCATAACTCTAAGTGGATAGGCTACAGCAGTAGAAGTAAAAAAATAATAATAAGTCAAATAAATACCTAATAAAGTGCTCACTGAGTGTATACCTCTACCCTCATTTTTGAAAAACTACAATTTTTCATTTTCATTTTAAGATAAATCTCTACTTACTACAGGCAAAGAGATGAGAGTTAATTTTAATCAACAGGACTCTTCTACAAATAAAAAAAACCTAGGCTAGGATTCCCTGCTAAAAGATATCAATTAACATTATATTTATTGTTTCTCAACACTTGTGTTGTTAATTATTTTTTCAAAAGGGAGCCCAAATTGAGTTTTTTGGTTACCATCGTGTCCATTTGGGCATACCAAGGACTTATTAACACTAGCCTAATTGCCAACCACTTTTCAAAAGTACCTGGTATTTGAATGTGAGGGTACACTCACTCGGCCACAGTATTCACAAACTCTTCCACACACATTCACGCTTGCATGTGAATTCCGGTGTACTGGGTCAATGTCTGAAAACCACTTTGCCTTGATGTTTCTCTCCCAAGGTGAAAGCAACAGTGCCCTGCAGCACATTATCCTAGCAACAGCTGGACTCTTTTTTTGTGACATGGCAGAGAAAAGAACAAGGAATTCACTTGTCTGGCACTCAGCCAGTCATCGAGATGAGGATCAATCTGTCCCTGGCCCGCCATGACGACTTGCACAAATCCCATGAATAATGCAGTTTGATCCCTGGCGAGTTTCGGCTTTCATTTGCATGTATACACAATCACAGTGGGCTGGCCCTGCATGCAAATATTACACTGCTGTAGAATACCTACCTGAGCAAATAAGGCTGTCGAGCGTTTTGTTGATTTCGAATTACAAGATTGAAATCCGCGAGGATTTTTTTTTTCTTCTCTGTCCATTTGAGAAACTGTCCTGATTTTATGTAAATGAAAAATGTTCTCATAAAAAAGGCTAGTGCAGTACTTAAAAACTAAATAAGTGAATAAGTAAATAAGTAAGTAAATAAATAAATAATGTTCCAGGAGAGAAAAGCTCCAGATGGCCTTATGCCACAGCACCTGTAATTACTCATCTACCGTCAGAAACATTTAAGAGGCATTATGAAAGGCCAGAAATATTCCATCATATAATTCAATTAAGCGTTCTCTCGGCAGAGCACAGCTTCCGCACATAACGCAACAAAAACCGCTGCAATTAATTATCCTTTTTATTTGCACGGCAGACTGTGAAATTCATTTATTGTGCATGTGTGTATACATACATGCACGTACCCGCGTTTTACGACAGTCCTCTGACATGAAAACAGAGAAGGCCCCGGAATATTCCAGATAAACAAACAGTCTGATATATTTAACAGACGTTCCGCCCGTCACTGACACTCATGAAGCCATGATGGGTGAAACATCTGTTCAGTAAATCAGACTTTTAAAAATCTGCCTATAAGAGTACGGGCCTCCTTGATTTTTATGTGGTTACAATAGGTCAACGCACCATCACGACTCAAGAAGAAAAGTTAAGTGTGCTGGGTTTTGTTCCAATTTTCTGGAATCTTTTGACATACCAGCGCAATGCTCAGCAGACAAAATTGTCAAGACTCACCAGGGCAGGAACAGCATACACCACCTCCTGTTGACTTCAAGTCAATATTCAGAGTGATAAGGAATGCAAAAGCAGTCAGTCGGCTCAACCCTGGAGCCAATCGCGGGCACCAAGCCCACACAAAGCACTGATCTCCAGCATCCCTGCAGAACGCCGATCCAAAATTGCTCCTGGGACTAGATAACAAGCTTAATTTTATACCAAAGCTTACACCAGCGCCGTTGCATGAACCAAACTCTCTTTAAAATAAAATCCAGGTGCCAGACAGATTAAAAGAAATACATTTCATTGAACATATTCTGCATTTGGAGCAACGTAAAAAGTGAGTTCCAACTGAAGTTGTATAAAAATGGAGCTCTGAACATGCAGTGCAGTTCCACCAAGGCAATGAACAACCTCAAGCTGCAACCCTTTCCAAAATCTATGTATAAATAGGACACTATAATAGGATAAAATAACTTGTTTGTACCACCAATATCAGTGTCGATATGGAATATCCATGGGTTTGCACTAGCAGTGAATGAGTACTGCGTTATCTGTATCTGTTCAACCAACTATATTATCTGTATCCGTATCCGTTATCAGAAGTGGTTTACCCCGGAAGTTTCAGAATCAGCTGTCATTACAGCAGTCCACTCAGGGGCCTTGGTGTATGATTATAAAAGTAAAAGTCAGGCCAAAAGGCACCAAAATGCCAAGAACCTTGAAAGAAAAAGAAAAAATCTATCCATATGGAAGTCATAGAGTGAATAGGCTAGAACTGGCACAGCTGAGCAACAAGAGAGCGAACCAACTATTTACAGAACAGCATCAGAATTGACTCTGCCAAGTAGCCTATAGGCGACAGTCAGCTCCAGAATTATTGGCACCCTTTATAAAAAAAAAAAAAAAAGAATGCAATAAACACAAATAATAATCGTATGCTCAGTAATTTTATTTATCAAACGCACCGAAGGTCCTGTGATCAAATTGTGTTCCGCTAAAAATGTGCAAATGCCCTTTGAGCTCATGCCTCCTGTTCCTTTAGTTCTTATATCACAAACTAAACTTACATCAACTGGCTTTTCATAATCACAATAATAATGCCCTTTTTCCTTTTATCAATTGTACTTCTAAGCCTTAATTATCTTGCATCGAATATTATCAGTTAAAATAAATATTTTAAAATAAAAATAAATAAGATAAATATGGGATATCATTTATTATTGGGAGCGAGCTAAATGGCAACATGCACCAGTTGTTCGAAATGTTATGACCTAACTTGGGCTACTACGACTTTCGCTTCTGCAGAATTTTGGGACATACAGGTACAGGATAGCGACAGGTCCAATGGGCTTCCATGATTAAATGAACACTTCCTGTTATCCGTTTCAATTCCATAATATCCCCAAACTCCAACACTTTTTACCTTCTCTCCTCCAAACGCCAGCTCACTGAAGACTTTTGTAATAATAATTATTTAAATGAACCTGGTGATTAATTTCAAGAAGAGTTTGGGCAACTGTGTTGACAGCTTGATTTCTGCGGGGTGGAGTGAGACCATTTTATTTTTAAATATGACGGATATGCCGCGGAGACTTTAATCCCTGTGTTCAATAATACTAAAGAGATAAGGAGCTGAAGTTTTTTTTTTTTACAAATGTACAAGGGAAAGACAGCAACTGCAAGCCACAGACAATATGACAATTGTACACTGCTCATACGCTGGCTACAGACAGTAAAGTTATATATCCTCTCCTGGAGATTACAACAGCTTTGATGACGTTATATGGCAGCTGAATAAATCAATATCAAGTTTTGATTGTAGCTGAAATGTATGAAAATACATTTCAACTGCATTACTATACGTGTAGCTATATTAACTCATCACACTATATTGACTATACAGCACATCCAACAAAAATATATGAATGCTCTGGTTTTATTTTTGATACACTCTCTAAGGTCTGCAATTATGCATTTCATGTTGGGTGGTTCTTTGCCCCATGTCTTGCATAGACTAACTGCACACCTCATGGATTATAAGATTTAGTACAGCCAAGTGGCTTCGTGATTTAGCACTCCTTGTAGACATGACCACTCTACTCAATGATCTCAGTGTGAAGATGCAGGGCCACTGAAAGCTCATTACTACTTGGTTTGACAACATCCGGTCGTTCCAGAGAAAACATCAGCTGTTGAAAGGGAATGTAGCCCCACCTGCAAAGCCCTCAAGGAGGAGCATGGAAATCGACCTATCCTGCATCATTATGCACTCAGACAAAAACAACCGGATCATGCAAAACCTGCAGGCAGAATTCCGTTGCCACTTCTCGGACTACAAGCGCCATGAAAACTCATTCGAGGTCTTCCAGGATCCATTTAAATGTGTCCCAAAAGATGCAGCTACAGAACTGTAGTTTGAGCTCATCGATCTACCGGAAAGTTCCGAGGCAAGAGCTGCGCTTTGCAACAGAGCCTAATTGAGTTCTTTATTTATAAATTTCTATCAATTTACTTTTTTCTGGTATCTTTGTATTACTGTTGCATGTTTTCTGTTGGATATCGTTTTATCCTATAATCTATAAAGTGTCCTTTGGTTTGAAAAAGGCACCATATTATTATTATTATTATTATTATTATTATTATTATTATTATTATTACACAGAACTAAAATCCAGGCTGCCGAAAGCCCACTTACACTCAGTCCTTCGCATTGCGACAATAGATATGGAACCAAGAATGTAAGAAATTGTGACCAGGAGAAATCAGCACCGCAAATCTCATTTGTCATAACGGATTCCATTGTAAATTATGTCATGTTAGATAAGAAAAAAGTTAACATAATGTGTTATTTTGGGAGGAACAGATTTTAGAAATGCAAAAACTAAAACATTATTTATCTCCCATGTTTTGCGGTAGGCCTTATCTCCTTACCATCCTGCACTGGCAATATATATATATTTTTCTTCATTGGATATGGTGTGATGTAAGCATTTCTGTTGCTGTTACATTGAGCAAGATGCACTTGGGACTCACAAAATGGGAATACTTATTGGGTGTAATTATTGTTTTATAGTTTGCTTGTTAGTTATTAAAGTAAATTTAATAACTCTTTTTTTTTCTAAGTGGAGTTCACATTTTGAATGTATAATAAATAAAATTGATAGTTTTGGGTGAATATGGTGAGTTTTGGATGAGTCCAGCCCTCCAGATTTCTTATGTGGCTCCAGAAATTTGCCCTCCATCACCAACTTTTAGAATCCCTGCACCAGCGCCTCTTCAGAGACTCTTGAAATTACAAAAATATATATTTAGAATGAACTCTCCTCCCAGGCCTGTAAAATTGTCCATTTACCAAAGCTCCAAGCCTGAGGAGTGTTTCCATTCAATACAACTATAATGCATGAATGAATCAGATAAGAAGTGTCTCTATAAACCCTTTCAGTCCCAAGCCCCATAAGAAGTGTCTCTACCCAAATCTCAAGTGATTTTGGAGAAAATTGAGAAGTTGCGTTTTAATCAGGGCTCAAAACAATAGTACCGCAGTCATTTTGTTTGGTCGAAAAGGTATCAGGTCAAGAGTTCCGTATGGTAGTTACGCTTGAGTGCCCTTGGGACTGATGGGTTAAGCAGTAATGAATGTCTCTTCATTTTCCAACACAATGAACCAGAGAAGAGATGTCTCTTCACCACATGAATTAACCAGGGAGGGTCACCATTCACAAAGTGATAAACCAGAGAGGAAGTGTCCCCATTCACCACAATAATGAATTACCATGGAATTATCCCTCTGTGGTTCAACACACTTTTGGACCGCATCGTCACAGATGATAAGATTTAGCATTCTGATTTGGCCTTATAAGAAACACTTGCGACCAAAATTACACTAGTCTTGGATTGTTCATCTGGGAGATATGGGCTAACAATGTTTGCACTAATTCGCATGACTCCATGACTGTGACTTGCCCAATCTCAATTACTGTAGGAGAAATGGTTCTTATATCACTGTATCTTTACCAGCTCTATCTATACATATGTGACCTGCTCTATCATCAATCGTAAGTTGCGATGACCAATTTCCAATGTTTATGTATAAATGTACATTTCTGGCTGTTTTAGGCTTTCATCTTAATTTTGTATCTTGGCTTTCGTAATCTGGATGTCCTACTGGCAAATTCAAAGTAAAAATATAATTTGTAAGCTTTTAACATTGTAATAAGTTAAAGTAACACAGCTAGCCAGTTTGTCACTGACAGAAATACATTGTCTGTCTGTGTTAATGTCAAGAGTAAAAGTTCAGAGTAAAAATATAGTTCTAAAGGGTTTACACATAAGATGACAAGTTATAGCCCCAGAGTTCCGTTAGCCCAATCGTAACTCTTGCAACAAAACTTTGTTCTCAAAAGCCGTTGTTCTCAAAACCATAGTTTGCTGGCACCCAAAATTAAATGGGACACAACCCCTGTGATATGTGGAGTAGAGAGATAACTTTGGTATGGTAAGCTTACAGTCTCCTCTTTCGATTAGTTTCCAAAACTCAAAATTAAATTTTGGGCTCAATACGATTTTGTGAATACTTATGTAAATGAAAGATTTCAGTTTTTGATTTGTAATACATTTTTCAAATTATGCTTTCACTTTGTCATTAGGAGTTATTGCATGTAGAAAAAATTGCCATTTTTGCCCATCTATCCATTTTAAATGAAATATGCGACAAAAAGTGAAGGGGTCTGAATACTTGCAGAAGCCACTGTATATATATTTGGGACAAATATTTGATTTTAATTTGACTATGTATGCCACAATTTTAGATTTGTAATCGAACAACTCGTGTGGTTGAAGTGAAAGTACAATCAAAGCTGAGAATTGGCACTTTAACCACATGTGAATTGTTTGATTACAAAGTTCAGGCATACAGAGCCAAATCATGAAAAATATGCTGTAGTCCAAAAACTTATGGAGCTCACAGCATAATATATTATACATTAAAGGTACAATTGGTCATTTCGGACTTTCAACGGCCAAGAGAGGAATTGCAGCAACAAACACCCTCAAACCACAACACTGTTTATCCCTCCCCCTTCTCTGCGAACACACTGACATTGAACCCCCCCCCACACACACACACACACACCATTGGCTGTGGCAATTAGAACCAATTTTCAACCAATGAGTTTGAATTATTCTACAGCTATGCAATGTTTTGGAGTGTCAGTCCGTCAATTGTATATTTTTAAACCCGAACTGAAGGACTATAACAAGTTAATGAGCCTTTTTCAATGATAGGATAGGATTTACAATGGTCTTGTCACAATGTTATTACACAAAAATTATTGTACCTTTAAAGGTTCAAATGTCTAAGAAAAATAAACATTAATTTTCCTTTTTTTCCTTTATTCTGTGGCAGAAAATCTCACAGTGCAAAAAAACCAAATGTCAAGATTGTGAATAATTGTGTGTGCTCCCACACCCCACAAAATCATGAATCATTATCGGTCTCCTTATTCAAATACACTTGCCCAGTCTAGTGGGAGGACTCGTACCAGGAGGCGTGGCATGATAGGCTGGACCCCACCCACTGCTGTCCTTTTGTCCTAATAAATGTTGGACAAGGAGAAAGAGGGTAACAGTGATAATAATGTCAATTACCATTTTACCATCATTTGCATTATTAGATAAACATATTCAGCTGAACAAAAAGCAATATCAGGGTCCCTATATGGATTGTAGCAGAGCTTGCTTAAAACCTCAGGATAATAGAGCCAGGCATAGCATAGGGACAAGAAACCTTCAAATTAGACAAGAAAATCAACAATGAACCTATAGATTGACACCCAAACTTGGCAATATGGAAAATTAGAATTCAGGATAACACTTGCAGCCCTGCTGAAAAAATAATAATAAAATGATGAGCAGCCATGAGCCTGGATCACCCACGCATTGCCAGGTACAGTCACATGCATCACTGCTTTAGCTTGAAAGGTAAACAAAATGGGCCCTAATGAAGGCAGACCAAACTGAAACCAAACTGAAAGGAATCAATTTTCCCAGGAGTACGCATGTGCCAAAACTTGCTTTGGTTTTATCTGAAGCCCTCCTAAAGCGAGGAGCTCCATAACAATAAAATAATGAACTCACAAATTCCAAGCACGTTACATGAAAATCATGTCTGTGAACAGTGGCATAGTTGTTTTTAAGACCG
This sequence comes from Conger conger, assembly GCF_963514075.1. Classification (NCBI taxonomy): domain Eukaryota; kingdom Metazoa; phylum Chordata; class Actinopteri; order Anguilliformes; family Congridae; genus Conger; species Conger conger. The sequence continues at coordinate 31,614,853 of NC_083760.1, read as the reverse complement.
CTTTTAACTCTAATCTAAGGAGCATGCACATAGATAATGCATGGATCACAATGTTATGCAATATCTGATAAGACCAAATGTATTGAGCACATAGTGGTGCAGTTCACTCAATTGCAATATAAAATGAACATTAAATTAAATCTTCCACAACCACAATTGTTTTACTAATAAAGCTATTCTTCCAAATATCCGACTCACTGTAAATATATGGTCAAAAATATGACGACTACTTTACTTAACTAATGAATTAATGCATAAATAAACCATTTCCCTAAAGTAATATTGTGATTTGACAGTAATCTAAAGTGCTCTGATTTCAAAATAAAATCGTTTTAATTGTGGTTTTAATATACAGTATTAAAAAGTTAATCTATTATGCAAATATGAAAGGGGAAAAAAATAATTACATGCCGTTAATGGATTGCGAAGTTGATAAATATTGAATGTTTTGACAAAGCCAAAACACATGGAGTACTTCATTCTTACTTGTGGAGTAATTTTAATATGAACAGGTTTTTAATAAGCACGATTCCATCCTACAATTTTCCATCACTAAATCTGGCTTATTGATACATCTGATATATCCGATATATAAGTCGGTTGTGCTGTCTTGCCAACCCACTTGTAAATAGTGAATTAATAGTGGATGGGTGAATTATGTGTGGTTTATTTAAACTGAATAAGTCTACAATCTAAATGATGAAATATGTTAAAAAAATATATATAATAATAATAATAAAAATAATAATAATAATAATAATAATAAAAATATTCAAAACAGAACATTTATAAAGGTCATTCATTTTAAAACCTTACAGAAATTGATGTTCCACATTGATGACTCCAAAAGATCATGCAAGTTGAACATCCTGTCCAACACCGCTTTAATGACACACTCAGTTTCCTTAAGCATCATAGTATAGAAATGTGTATTTGTATTAGATCGTATAGCATACTGATTAACTGCACAGCAGTACTCAGTAGATCACATTTTCCCAATGGTTGATATGAACTGAAGCTCTTGACTCATATCTGCATGATTTTAAGCATTGCACTGCTGCCACACTGATTAGATAATCACATGATTATGTAGGTGTTCCTAATAAAGTGCTCAGTGAGTGTATATCTATTTATACGGCATACTAGATATTGTATATATTGTATATATTGTATACATTTAAATTTACAATATAAAATGTCACTAAAAGTATGTTTACTTTTGGAGATGGTGACCCCCAAAAATTGTCTCTGCTAAAAATAAAAATTAGAATGCGAGATAAAAATGCTGCATAGAAACGTACACCAACATACAAATTTACAAAGATTTAGGGCTCTAAATGTAAAATTTTGTTTTTCATTGCAACACCCGGCAAACAACTAATCAAATAACAACAGATGCATAACATTACAAACTGCCTGTTTTCAGTTTAAATGGTAAATATACTGCATTAAATGAATCTACAGTATGAAGCAGAAATAATGACTTACAAGGCCATATATTACACAAATAGAGAATGTATTGACACAGCCTCTCCAATGAGACACGGTGCATGCACCACTGAACTGAATTGTATGCCTATGGCATGCATGTACTATGAGACACTTACGAAACCATGAATCATACACTTTGGACACTTTCTCCTTGCCAATTTTCTTTATTGACTAATGACAAGTCGTTTAACCATGTGCCCAAAAAACCACACATACAAACACACACACACACATACATACACACACACACACACATACATACACACACACATACATACATACATACATACATACATACATACACACACTATTTAAATGCATCAGCATCCTCTTTGGTAGGCACAGCCATGACTGTGAGTTTCAATTCACTACAGGCACGTAGTCACTGGCAGACATAACAAGTACTCTGCAATGAGGGCTTGACCTTAATCAAAGAGCATAAAAGATCATCCAGAGATGCCTGGCTGTTTACCTCTGTAATTAACCCTGGGTGCTTCACCAACACAGCCATCTTGGAGCGTGCCAGGAAAAGGCGTGTGACCAATTCATATGTTTTGAGGAAGAGATGTTGAGACTCCTCAACCACCCCCACCTCCCCCCCCCGACCCCCCCACTAATGGCTTCAACAGTGCAAACATCAGCAAAACCTACTATATGTGATCCTACTATAGACATTAACAGTGTGACTTGTTATTACATGTTTCAACCACAGGTGTCATTATATCAATTTTTTCGGGGAAAAAAATATTTTTGTTAAAAAGCATCCATTTTCCCAGGTAACTCAAATCTACTTCATAAATATTATTTCCACATCAAAAAACATTACTACTGCAATTTCATTGGCAGTACTGACAGGGCTCATCTAGCACATACATGGCCGACAGCCAAAGAGGGCTCCTGGCTGGTCCTTGAGTAGGTACAGAGTCCCACTGTGCCGGTAAAATTGGCAGATGTCCCAGGAGGTCTATTTTGCCTTGCGGATAAAAGCCAGTCCTTTGGCAGAGCAGGCTCCTCTTACCGGGAACGAAGACCCGATAAATCACAGCGTTCCGCACAAGGAAGGTTAATTCAGCTGCCGCCTATTATGACACATATTTTTTCACTGTAATGCATGGTTCACTTTAGCAATCTTGTGTCCTCCTGACTGTGTGCTGCTAGCAGAGGGAACTGCACTGGCCCCAGAGACAAGTTTCTCTACACAAACGTGAAACGTGAAAAAAGGACAATCAATAACTCTATACTTGTACTTAGTCGGCTACAGTAGGCAGCAAAGCTACTCAAAGAATACCAGAATTGTAATTCTGCAGATATGATTATCTAGCTGTATATTCAATATTGATTTTCCTGGCCGATTTCAGGGCTGCTTGTGGACATTCCATGCCTCTTGCTATTGAAAAACAGGCCATAAACCTTGATTTATCTAAATACAAGCTGCTAGCTGACTTTCTGGCAGATTTCAAGTAGCCTAAACCACCTCTGATATTTTGCCCAAACACAGTCAACGCAGAAATTCTTTTCCATGAACCTGTGACAGTCAGGAGGGTCTGCCTTAATGCAGATCTACTGTTGAATATCGCAGCAGCTCAAACAAACACTGATAACACTTCAGTAAAACTTCAAAATGCTAAGCTAAATATAAGGACCACTCTGGGCTCATATTGTTTCATGGAAGGTTGTGACAAATGTATGATTATTTTCTGTTCCCAGTGCTCCAACTCATAACGTTGTGATTGCTTGTAGCTGTCACATCCCAGTTTCTGCTCAGATGAGCTTACCAGCAGATTGGACTTGAGTTCAAGGTTGATTTCCTCTTAAAGCCAGTCTCTGGTCCCCTTTGGGAACCAGAAGAAGAATCGTGCTCTTTCTACTAGGCTATTATTTGTTTTTGCTTTGTTTTTCTATTTTTATGGAATTATTTCCTCATTTTGGACCCACATGAGCAACATTCCCAAAATGTAATTCATCATATTTTATGTACAATTCAGCTGAGCTCAAAGACAGCTTCTTACTTTACATTTTCTACTAATGGGTACTTTTATTTCAATAGATTTTTCTGCTGCATGGATTTTTTTGTAATTTACACTGCCATTCCACACTTTTAGCACATACTATGCATGATGGAGAAAACTGTATGCCATTTTTCATTTGTGCACTGAGACATTCATTTTTGTCATATTAATATATTTACCTGAGTAAAATGGGCTATTTGAGATTCTTGATTTTGCTTGAATTCCTTATATTGACAATTTATCAACATAAATGCATCTCTTAGCACTATGGTCACAAAATAACAGCCTACTGGAACAGTTTTCTTCTTTTTTTCCCATTTTTTAAACATAGCAACCCTCTCCCAACCATAATAATGAGTCAAATGGAACCTGACAAATCCAAGTTGACATTGGCCAGTTGGAAGCTGTCTTACACTATAATCTAGTCCACTGTGTACAGCACTAAAAACCTGCAGTCAGACATGTCACAAGCTCTTCCTGTCAAGAGCAAAGCGGTCACACGTGACAATAGAGAACGGCATCATGGGAATTCACCAGGCCTCTGGCTGTAGCCCCAGCCCACATAAATGTCCTAGAATTCTGAGGTGCTTTTTTGTTTTGACATCAAGCATCAATGAAATACAGAAAGAGAAAGAGAGTGATATATATTGAGCTCCATATGTCTTGGGACCAAGAAATTGTTGTCTTGATTTGCCTCTGTACACCCCCAATTTTAAATTTGTTATCAAACAATTCCACGTGGTTAAAGTGCACACTCATCTTTTAAAGGCATACAAACAAATATCTCAATATCTCACACGTTTCAAAATCAATCAATCAAAAACAGGTCTATTACAATGGCAACAGGTTCGCCAACCACTGATTTTGGTATTGCTACGTTGCGCCATTTCTATGTTATGGATACCCTTAAAAAATAGGCGTAAAATAACACTTTTTTTCCACAAAAACAACTCAATTTGAATCCAAATAATACTGACACAAGACTAATCATCATGTCCATAGTTCAGACGCATGCGTACATTTTCTCATTTCATGACTTTACATTTTATTATATTTGAATTTTCAACAATGAATTGTCCATAGACTTAACATGGGGGTGACACAGGCTAACAAAAATAATAATAAGGTTCCATTATTAAGAGGACATGAGAATCACAATCACTGTTATGTTCAGTAACTGTATCGCCGGCAATCACATTTAGCAAACTGACAGTAGTAGCAGCCAGCCTGAGGGACTGTCTAAAGTGGCAAGCAAGGACACAATTTATGACAACAGAGTACAGTAAATAATCGGATATAGTAAAGTGATGGCAGCCAAAAAGATGCCAGTCAGGTCGGTGTACATAAATGGAAAACTTACAGAACTCCAACCAGGAGTGCTGTAAGTTTTTCTGAGCTGCACTCCTTCGTCAGGGATGTCAACCTTAGCTAGCTACCATTAGTAAAGCTCAAGTAGGGGGTATCTGTTCTCAACCTGCACTGTATGAAATTAAACATAAATTAATTAAATATCCCGCTAATTACCCGCTTTAACGTCAATTAAGGTAACAGCTTAACGTAAGCTAACTAGCTAGTCAGCCAATAATGTATTTGTCTGTAGAATAATAAATGTAGCTAGCTACTGGAGCTCTACCTCAATGTAATCGCTAGCTCTAACGTAAGCTAACTGTTATATTGGGTGTGACCTGGAGTGACTATGGTTATCTTTTTAGCAGGACCTTCATGGCTAACTCATGTCTAGCTAGATTAGATAACTAGCTATGACTTGATTTGGCCAGCACCTACGGCAAAGCTTAACATAATCTAATAAATGTTCCCTTTCACAATTACTTTGTGTTAGCTATGATAATGATAAGCACCCCATCCTCATCTGTGAAACATGGCGGTTTGGGAAGTTCAAGAGAATGAGCCCAAACATACTGTGATAGCAACAAAGGAGTTTGTCAAAGCGAAAGAACAGGAAAGTTATTGACTAGCTAAGTCATTCACCCAATCTGAATTCAACATGCATTTCATGTGATGAAGAGAATACTTCACCAGTGGAGATAATCAGCACCCAGTGATGTCGACGGGGGACTTAAAGCCGTCTTTGAATGCAAAGGATATGCAACTAAACAAAGTGCTCAACATGACTACTTTCTTTTACATAATATTAATATGTCCCAAGTATTATGGTGGTCTGAAATGGGAGGGGAAATTATGTATAATAAGTGCTGTAATTTCTACATGGTGAAACCAGAATGTATATAAATACCCTGTAATAAAAGTTGAGAAAACACACTTGTGAATTGTTATGATCTCCAAATCTAAAATTGTGGAGTAGAAAGCCAAAAAAAAAATGTTTGTTGTATGTCTTTGTCCCACATATGGAGTAGTTCGGGAAACCACTTTATACCCAGACTAGCTTTGAGAAAGATGTCAATGTGTACATGAATCTAACTATTTGAATACATGCAATAAATATGGCACCACCTTTGTGCAAATGTTGATCTTGAAGCCATCTCAAGGCTAATCGTATTTTACTTTTTATAATGTGCCTCTTGGTCACATCATTTGCAAGAATCTCATTGCAATGTCCGTGACACAGGCATGTGCAGAGGGGGTCTCCAGGTGCCTAAACACTTGCCCTAAGTGTCCCTTTGACTTTCTGCAATCAATTTTCATTCATTCATTTTGGACAATAAATGGATGTTGTAAAACAGTTTTTCTAGGTTAACATGCCCTTTTATAATTTTTAACCCATAGTCTTCAGAAGGTCTCTGCATGACCCTGCTGTGCAGTGCCAATTTTTGTGAATTAATTATTGATAAAACATGCAAAAGTCTCAGAAATTCTCCAAGCTGAACACTTATATGATCATTTCAAAATAGGTGTCAAATAACATTCTGAGCAAGTTTACTCTAATCCTTGTTGTCCTAGCCCAGAAACTATTATTGTTATACAATAGTGACATTTGGATCACACAGTTGGAAGTATTCAATGTGCCACAATCCCATGCTCTTCGAAAAAAAACTGTCTAAGAATTTGGATACATTTCTGCATGAAAGTCATTGCTGTAGGGGAAAATGCTTTAGAATAAAGCAGAAGGGATTACCTGAAGTTTTTGCCAAAGTAATTTCACCGCATGAGGGATGACAAGGAATATTTCTTTTCAGTATCAGACAATAATGCAGGAAACATACATTTAACAGGTCATTACAAAAATGCCTACATTTTTGTAATGCTACAAATAATATCAAATCTATCCGTATTTGTCCTATTTTATGCACCATAATACCACTTTTTAGCTTGTCTACAATCTTTCCAATGAAAAACAATTACAATTACAGCTCCCAATAAAAGTTCTGACCAAAAGTGTAAATGACCTTATGCCAGAACCCTTTGCCTTCAAAAGCGACTCATTCAAACAAAGAACTACACAGATACACCTAGCTGCCTTGGAGATTTCTTAATCATGTGCATGTGTGATTTTAAATGGCTAAAGATTAGACATACAATAATTCAACTGCATAAGGACAGTGAAAGTCAAAGTTGAAAATAGGAGGGGAAAATAAAACGTCAGTTTGAAAGGAATATTGCATGATACAGACAAAATGGGAGTCCTAACAACTGGTGCAAGAACTGGTAGACCACAGGAACTATCACCATCATAAAGACAGTGCTTAAAAAAAGCTCCACTCTTGCATCAGATCTGAAGAAATCTGTCAATCCTTCCACAGTGAGAAGACGATCAATGCTATGGGTCTAAAAGGATGCGTAGCTGTCAAAAAGGTGCTACTGAGAAAAGGAAATAAACAAAAGAGAAGAGATTTACACTAGTAAGCATGAGATAAAACCTTTCTCCACTGAGATGTGGAGTAAGGTGTTAAGGGCCGATGAGTCAAAATTTCAGATTTTCAGAAGAGAAAGCAGTATGTACGCTGCCAAAGCAATGAAAGACTCTTGGAACAATGTCTATAACCACCAGTCAAGCATGGTGGAGGATCAGCGGGGTGATTTGGTTTTGATTGAAGACATAATGAATGCTGATATATACAAACAAATCCTGATACTGTATCATTCCGTATCCTCTGGACAACGTCTGAATGGGCGTAAATTAATTCCACAGCAAGATAATGACCCTATATACATGGCTAAGCGTCAAATTACCGGTGTTCTCAGAACAATGGACTGGCCACTCCATGAGTGCAGACCTCAGTATGACTTAATGTGTTTGGGATTAGTTGGATCAAGAGAAACAGAAAATGCAACCAACTTCTCAGACAGAACTGGGAGATGTTTACAAGAAGCATGGAAAAGTAGCCCTGCAAATCTCTTTAAAAAAAAAAAAAACTCAGAGCAAGTCTCCCAAAGAGAAAGCAAGCTCTGACTGCTGCACATTAACTTACTATATACTGTAATACACGATTTTTGTTCATAGCAATACTGTCATGAAATCATTCTTTATGAATCAAACAAGTTTACAGCTGCACCTGTGTGCTACAACATTTTTGAGGTTGCTAGAGAAAAAATGGGTTTAAAAAAAGGCATAAAAATGTAACTTTCTCATGATGCTACTCGTATGCATTTTCTAAGCAGATGTTCATAAGGTAACTGACCTGTGTTATGTTTAAAGTCCCTAATGAGTCATATAAAACAATCTCCAGTATCGCAGACAATAGTAGAAATCTGAAATATGTAATGCGAAATGACACGCGCTGAGCATACTTTGCCAGGCCGTGACAGAGTTTCCTGCACTCATTGGAATGCAGAGGTACCCACCCACTTAACGCTACAGGAAATGCCACCGTTCCACTGCAGCGCAGGGGGAATGTTACCCTCTCTGTGGAATGTCTGAATGCCATGTTTGAAAGAGGGGCTATTTTGCAAAAAATATTTCAGAGTTTCTCAGAGCTTAGAAATCTATCTCGACATCAGTCTGTGGCTGGTATTTTCGGAACTGTGACTGAATTAAACAGGTGGCCTGTGCAGATGAGATTGCCCATTGTGGCACTAAACCTAGACACTTTAGATAGACTGTTGCATTCTACATTTAAAAAACGATAAGTTAAATAGATAGATAGATACTTTATTCATCCCGAGGGAAATTTTAGAATGCATAACTCTCTCTTTCTCTGTCTGATGTATTTCCCGAAAGCTTGAGAGAATGTATACATTAACCAGAGACACATTGCAGTTTGTACACTCACAAGGTTAGCCAATGAATAAAATCAACATGGTTATAAAATGGCGCAGTGTGGCAGCCTAGTGGCTAAGTTGCTTGACTGGGATCCAGACAGTTGGTGGTTCAAGCCCGTGTAGCCACAGCTATTGGGCCCTTGACCAAGGCCTTTAACTCCACGTTGTTCCAAGGGGGATTGGCCCCTGCTTAGTCTAATCAACAGTAAGTTTTTTTTTTAATTGCAATTTTATTTTCCCACAGTCATGTCCTGTGATTTAGATCCTGTGATTTTTATATGATATCATTTGAATTATGAGGAATAATAAGAGAATAAAAAGATAACAATAAAAATTACAATAGAATAGCGTTGCCAAACTGTGGGTCAGGACCCCATGTGGGTTGCTCGATTTCAGGATGGGTTCACCTGAAAATTTTGAAAAAGATAAAATGTCATTTTTGTCTCTTTAAAATATGTGAATGTAGGCCACTACCTCTTTAACATGTGGCAGGAGAGGTTGTGGTATATTTGCAGAAAAGTTGTGGCTAAAGGGTGTTGTGGGTGGGGTGTTGGGTAAGTTTGTGAACATTTTCAGAAAAATGTTTGGGAACTCTTGGAATAGACCTTAGAATAGAATATTGTCCATAGAATAGACCAGTGAGGTCATTCTTACTACAAAGAATTTAAAATCCATATCGCACTGTAAAGTACTGTAAAAATTGTTACAATCCAACTTCTAAACAGCCCTATCCCTCATCGTTTAAATTGACCTTAATTGGCCGTTGCCCACAAACAAATGAGCCTTTTTTCATAATTAGCCCATTTGCATGATTGTGGGAGCTCATTGAGCCTTGAGCTTATAATCACCGCTGCCCTGAGCAACTGTATTTTAAGAAGATGAGGCCTCCAAGAGACGGGTGCAATGTACAGTCAATGCAAAGTGAAACTGGAAGCAAGATTTCATGGTATTTCCATGTGCATCCAAACGATCCAGAGATGGGAAGTTCCATGTCCCAACCTCAAAAAAATATTAATTATTACTGCAGCTCATGTCCTTATAGCAAAGATGGAAATGCGCACATAAAAAAACATACTAGGTAGGTGCAGAACTGAGTGATATTAAATAACTATACCGATATCTCCCTTTTTCTGTGCTTTCTTTAGCACCAGCAGTGATATTTCGAGTCTATTTTCTCTTCATCAGACTTCAGCAGATTCTTACTTTAGCTTCTGATCGGCTTGATTCACTTCTATGTTTCAGTGGTAGTAGGAAAAAAGGAAAGTAGTGCACTCATGTCTACTCATGTCTCTTTCAGGTGTGGCTAAGCAAGTGTTTGTTGTTGCTGCTACTGCTGTTGTCACAATGTTCTCATACTCGAATGCATCAGTGCCATTTTCATAAATAAACCAAAAAACATCCACTGCTCAATCCCTCATTCTGAAAGAATTTAAAAACCAGTGTATCAAATTCCTGAGGGCGCTTTGCATTTGCTAGAATAATTTATCACAAGGATCAATCACTCCACTTTGTGCCCCCTATGGTGCTATTTATGATCACATTCCTTGCATCTTCACATGAACAGAATGACAAATTTTTTTACATGTATTGGGTTTTAAAAGATTCAACAGCTCATCAGAAAAATCCCCTCCATATCTGAAAGATCAAACATGCTTTAGACTTAATCCATAATGTCATGAACATTCAAGGACTATGGAGTCAACACTGACTAGATATGAGTGCACATAAACAGTAATTAAGTGCTTTTTAGTTCAAGGAGATGCACTCTTTTGACTTGTGAGTTCTGACTTGGCGTCTCAAGATTGCCTTTGTACACTTTGTTACAAAATTGTGTGCATTCCTACATTTGGCTGTGCAAATTTAAGTAGACAGTCAACCACTTTAAACTCTTGAGGCACTGGTGCAATGCGTCACTTCGGTGTGATGTAACTTTTTCAAATGTCAACCTATATACTTGGCTATACTTGCAACTGATTGAGCAGTCGGGGTCTACTAAATAACCAAATAATCAGAAGGCTATTATGAAA